>NW_007252938.1:172940-226870 GCF_000164805.1 Carlito syrichta
CCCCCCGTCTGGCTGCTGTGACCCTCACCTGATGTTGCCCTCCCGCAGCTGGCCTGGGAGGTGCTCGATGAAGGACCCGTTGCCCAACCAGTAGAGGATGCTGAAGTGGTGGAAGCGGCTGCAGGCAGTACAGGACAAGGTCAGCGCTCCATCTAGGGACACGTGCCGCTGTGAGCCTTCCCCCTGCTCTGCCCACCCTGCCAGCTCCCACAGCCCCCAGGACTCTGGAACCCGGAGGACGGTGCACACCCCCTTGGGGGGAAAGCCCATGAAGGAGAAGCACAGTGGCCTGCATGAGGCCCTAGCCCTGAGCACGGAATGTGGCTCACGAGCAGACTCCTCTTCTGAGCCTGTTTCCTCAGGAGGACCTCTAGTTAGAGCCCAGCATCTGCGACCCTTGGAGCCCCGGCCCGAGCCAGCACTAGCAGGCTGCTGCTCCTCTGAGGGGTTCGTAGGGCAAGCAGGCTCTGGGCGAGGGCTGGGCCTTGGAGCACCTCGCAGTCAAGGCTGGTGGAGGTCCCAGGGCCATTCCTTTTGTCTGAATTCTCTGTCTACTTGATAGGGGCACTTTAGAGCTGGGCCCTGAGCACAACACTGGGTTGGGGACTGGTATGCACTCGGCCTGGCTAGTCTGGCTGGCCGTGCATGGCAGCGGGGGCTGGCACTGAGGAGCTAACCCGACCCTTGGAACCTCTGTGCCCACAGCCCACCCCGATCACTGTGTCCTCCTGGCTCCCATCCTAATTGCTCCTTACCCAGTGGCACTGCCGTCTCTGGCCAGGTCACCTTCAAGGCTGGGCACTGCCTAGCTGCCGGGGGCCAGGAGGGACAGGGGTCCTTTGTGCTCCTGGCTGCCATGGTAGCTGTGATGGTCTGAGGTATGGGTGTGGCTCTGGCCAGGAGAGTGCTGATGTGGGCACACAGGAGCAAGACCCACAAAGGACTGGAGTCTGAGGAAAGGACAGTCACAGATCAGCAGCTGACTGAGCTGCCTGGTAGAGCTGGCATCCCGGCTCGTATCTGGACTGGAGACAGTGGCTGCCTGGTTAAGGAAGTCACTACAGCCCAGTTATTCTTGGGCTCCAGCCAGGGAATCAGAAGGGGAGGAAAGGCCCCTCAGTCCCCACCCTCTGCCCTTGTGAATGGAGTACAAAGCAGCTTCAGGAGGGAACCAGAGCCCACAGCAATGGACAGAGACTCCCAGCAGGAGCACGACAGTTGGGTCGGGCCACCTTGGGGTGAATGCTCAGGGTTAGCCCACTTCTCCATTCTGCTCAGAATCCCACCAGCCCATGCATAGCGCCAAGGCTCACCTGGTGTCCAGCTCTGTCTCGGGGTCATGATGCGAGTGTCAAGAGCTGGCAAGCCAGGCTCTATATATCTGTGACGTCCTCTGGGGAAAGGACCGTACTCCCACGCTTTCTTGGTAGCTGACTTTCCTTCCTGGAACTTCCAGTGGGCTGCCAGGCATTGCTATTTATCTTAGTAACTCCCAGAGGCCATGTACCTAGCCAGGCTGGTGCTGTCAGCACTCAGAAACAAGACCAGGATCATCTAGTGACAATCTCCCCCCACCCTAGCTCTTATTACCTTTAATGTTTCCAAAATGGTTATCTAGTCCAATCTTCCCCTTCATTAGAAAGAAACGTAGACCCAGAGGGGCAAGAGACTTACCTGGTCACACAAGGAGGCAGAGTTGGTTCTGGGAAGGCAGGATGCAGACTAATTCTGGGAAAGTACTGCCTCACCTTCTATTTCACTTTCACTTTGATTCTAACCAGGGACTCCGAGCCACTAAGAATGGTTAGCTGTTGTACCTCTTCTTTAACCAAGGCTCACAATGGCCAGAAACCTTTCTGTTAACTCCCAGGCACCCTCCTCTCTAGAGCAGCGGTCCCCAACCTTTTTGGCATCAGGGACCAGTTTCATGGAAGATAATTTTTCCATGGGAGCGGGGCGAATGTGGAGCCAACCTCACTGCTGATGTGAATCTGTATTTGCAGCTGCTGCCCAGCGCTAGCATCACCGCCTCGGCTCCACCTCGGGTCATCAGGTTCTCGTAAGGTGTGCGCAACCTAGATCCCGCGCATGCGCAGTTCACAGTAGGGCTCCGGCGCCTATGAGACTTGAATGCTGCCCTGATCTTACAGGAGGTGACACTCCGCTCACCCACGCACACCCACCGCTCATGTCCTGCTGTGCAGCAAGTTCCTAACAGCCACGGACTGGTACTGGCCCGTGGCCTGTGGGTTGGGGACCCCTGCTCTAGAGGATGCCAGACTGGGCTTTCTAATCTACCCCCACCCCACCCCAGGACCTCCTAGGTGTGGACGAGATGAGAGGCTGTCACAGCCCATCCTTCTGTCCCAGCCAATGGTCAGGACTTGGGTGTTGCCTACACTCTTCATATGAGCAGGCACCTGCTTCCTCCTTCACACTCACTGATATTCAAGGAGACACCTTTCCTAGGTACCTGGACCCCAGTTGGATCATTTTGACCATTTCGGGCTCAATGCCACACCAGGCTCCCCAACCACTAGCCCCAAGGTCAGCTGCGTCACCCAACACCCACCCATCATACCCACAAACCCTTCTCACTACTCATCCTAGGTGTCACTAATAGTTCGAGACTCCCCTTACCTGGCTCCAAGATGTCTTGAAAAGCCCTCCTTTTCAGAAGCTTCCTTCTGGAACTCCAAGGCTCAGCAGAGCTGTGTCCAGCCACATGCAAGTCCCACCATGGGAAATACTCTAAAAAACGCTTTTCCCTTGTCTGCAGGAGCTCGCAAGCAAGCTGGGAACTTGTCACCCAAGCTCGAGGGAACTGACCTATCAGAGGGGGAAGAGCTGGCCTACCAGGGAGGGAACTGGCCCTATTAGAGGGGTAGGGTTGGCCCTACCAAGAGGGGAGAGGTAGCCCTGGTGGGGGAGGAGAGGTAGGCCAGGATGGGACATCTGGTTCTACCAGAGGGGGAAAGCTGGCCCTCCCAAGGGAGGGGGAGGGCTGGCCCTACATGTAGGTGGGGGAGGGCTGGCCCTACTAGGGAGGAGAGCTGGCCCTAAGGGGAGGAGGAGGGTTGGTCCTACCAGGGGGGAAGAGTTGTCCCTACTGGGGGGGAATGTCTAGTCCTACCAGTGAGGGAGAGCTGGCCCTATGGCAGGGGTAGGGGGAGGTGGCTGGCCCTACCAGGGGGGAGAGCTAGCCCCATGGGGGGGGCAGGCTGGCCTACGGGGGTCGGTGGGGGGAGCTGGCCCTACTAGGAGTGGGATGGGAGGGCAGCCCTCGGGGAAGAGGCAGAGTGGCCCAGCACTGGCTCAGGCAGCAACAGAAGCTACATAAATATGTTAATCTCGTCGCTGACAGGACAAATGGAGCTGGGGCTGAGGCCAGGCCAGGACCAGGGTGAGGCGTGTAAAGCACAGAGGACACAACATGTTAAGGGGCTCACTCTCAGGGTCATGCAAGTATCAGTGGAGACTGAAAGACGAGGGTTGGGCAATCCACTGCATGATACATCCAGGTAGACAAGAGCTGTGTGTCTGGGGTTTGTGATCAGGCGGATGGGAGGAGGCCAGTAGATGGAACTGGGCTAGGAAGATGCATCAGGAACACAAGAGTTGTCATCCCAAGTCTCTTGCGGAAAAATCAGATTTCTATTTCTCATTTAGACATAGAAGACTCAAAGTCACACTGTCTTCTCTACGTGTCCAGTTCATGTTTTTCCTTCTCTCAGTTCCTCCCCCAACCTCCTGCCTGAGGCCTCCAGGCTGTGAGATGCAGAGGAAACGCCTCCCCAGAAACACCAGCATCTCTAGGTCTGGAGGCAAGGCCACCTAGGGTTTCTGAGACACAGTTCAGTGCTGCTGGCGGGGGAGGAGCATAACCAAGGCCTGAGCCGGGCCACTCGGAACCGTTAGGTATGAAGAGGTCTTTGGACAGTCTGGCCTTGGCTTCTCACATGCGCCTGATGTGAGGGTGCGGGGGACAAAAGTGAAAGGAGTGATCCCTGGGCCTTTGACCAGTCCCCATTCCACTCTCAAAAAATGGGCCCACAGGTGGCATGAGCAGCAGGGTACCAGGAGAAGCTGATAAGAAGCCGAGGTCAAGAGTGGCCCCGAGGAGGGCAGGTGGTGGCAGGGAAATGGCCTTGGGCAGTAAGCACACAGAGCCACCTCAGTCTGAAAGGGGACTAACCCTGTGATGCCCGAGGGCCCCTCAGGCCACAGGACAGGAGCCCAGGATTCCATCACTGCTGGGAGGAAAAAGGAAAGGCCGGGCCCACCATGCCCAGGCCCCAGGTCTCAGACGGGAGGAGGCCAAGGCAAGACACCCCCAGGGGACCCCAGGGAAAGCAGTGGGAAGAAGAAAAGCAAGATGGATGCTCAGCTTTCCAACCCAGCTCACGGAGCTTTATTCAGATGGGAGCAACAAGATCCTGCCTGGTTCCTGCTGCCCTTGAAGGGCAGGCCCTGCTGGGCCACGTTCCCTTTGGGAAACCCGGCGTTGAAGGCCCATGTCCGACCTCTCACTTTCCTCAACACTCCTGGAACTGGGGCTGCGACTGCCTAGAAGCACCTTTTCAGAACCTGTACTCGGACCTAGGCCTTGTTCCTCTTCCCACACCCACCACTCCGGCTGTCAGGCCCAGGGAGACCCATGAATGACAAAACTCATGTAGGGATCCTTCCTGAGCTGGGAATCCCCTGCCAGCTTCAAGGACACATCATGTGATGACAGGGGAAGTGGACCTCAGTCAGACCCTTCTGCCTCACGTGCACACACACACATACACAAGTACATGCATACGCATTCTTACTCAGGCTTTCAGGAAGGAAGTGATGTGGCAGAGTGGCCTTTGGCACATGCCATCACTCCACTGAAGGATCGACTGAAGAATCAGTTTGCACAAGGGGGCCTTAATCATTACTGCCAACAATTGCCCCAGGGTCCGATTATATAGAGGTGGCCTCTGTTCTTGACTGACCACAGCCTCGCTCAAGGGCAAGTTATCCACAGTGCTGATTCTTCCAGCTGTCCCAAAAGGAATCCTCCATGAATTTTGAGGCCCCAGGACTTCCCTTGCTGGAAAAGTCACTGATGAGGTTCCATTTGCCTCAACCAGCCTATAGCTCCTGGACAGGGGGGACGCAGGGTCAGGCACAACACCCGTCCCGTGTCCCACACAGCAGGGCAGGGAAGACACCTGGGCCCTCAGTGCTCACCCATGGTACCAGCCTGAGCCCCACAGAGGGATGGAGAGGGGAGAGGGTGGGCTGAGGCTCTCAGCTACCTGGGAAGCCACCAGTGCTCTGAGCCAGAAGTGAGAAGGCTCCTTTAAGCCAAAAATATCATGGCTCTGCTCCTACCCTGCTCAGGCAGGGAGGGTGAAACCTGGAGAGGGGCATTCCTGTGCTCCGCAATAAAAAAGGTTTTTTAAATATATTCATCAAAATAGTTTTCTTTTAAAAAGCCCCCCACTGCTGACAGCCCCACTGGCTGGCTCTCCATCATATCCCTCCCCAGTTCGGACACAGCCGGAGGGGTCCCGAGTGGCCCAAGCACCCCTCTGAGTCCTTCCCACCCAGGAGGTCTTCGTGGGCAGGGAGGAGAGTGCCCCGAGGTCCATGGCGGGTGGGTGTGCTCTCCACTGGCGCTCCTCCTGACTACTCCAGGCCCAGGATGTAGTTGATGCCTTGCACCAGACCAATGATGACAGGCTGCCAGGCTACCAAGTATCGAAGCCAATCCAGCAGTTGCCCATACATGACATGAGGCCTCTCCCAGCTGTCAGCATGTTAAAGAAAAGAGGCTACGTGCAAGAGCTGCCAGGGCTGATCTAACACGGGCAGAGGGCGCCCAGGTCTGTCCCCACTTCCAAGCTGCTTCACAGCTTAGAGGAATGGGAGCTGCTTTCTAGAAGGGCCAACCAGCTTCTCTTCAGCTGTCCACATTGGAAGGAACTGCCAAAGTCAGGGGAAGGGAGGGTCAGAAGGGCAGCAGGGACTGGTGTGGGAAACAGGACGGACATGAGAGAAGTAGAGAGGTGAATCCTAGGTCTCCATGACCACATGAAGGGAGGGCCTCCCCTGCAACACTCTCTAAGACAAGACTGCCAGGTAAGAAGACATAGCCTAAGGCTGCTGTGTCTGTGACGATGGTTGAGAGGACGCTGGGAGTGGAATAAGGTAACCCTGAAGGTTCTAATCCAAAACTGGAGGCTTTCTCGGCCTAGAACACAGCCAGAAGGGAACAGGGAGCAAGAGGCTAGTCCTAAGAGGTTAGCACCTGGTAGCGCTCTAGAGAGGTCCATCCAGGCAGGAGCGCTAAGGACCAGGCCCCACTGAGGCCGAGCAGCCCTGGAGACATGGTCCTATCCCTCCATCTAAGGGTTGGGGAAGGTATCTGGGAGAGAGCCTGGAAAGCCCAGTTCTGGGAAAAGTACAGGGAGAAGACTCCCAACAGCATCAGAAGATCAGCCTGGTCCGGTACCTGAGAGCTAAGGGAAGCCTTAAGCCTCAGCTGAGCCACAGTCACTTAACTGTCCCTAAGCCAGGCCCTGGAAGATCCAAGCAGGGCACTTGAATGGGGACAGACCTGAGTCTTCTGCTCAGGGAGGGGGGAGCATGCTAAGAACTGGCCACGCACCCCCCACATAACCCAGCTAGAATGCAGGGGAAGGAAGGGGGAGAGGGAACCGTGGAGCAGAAAGCAAGGGTGGCTGGGAGAGGAGAAGCGAGAAAGGGGTTCCTGGGCCCAAGGGGAAGTGAAGGTGGGGCCAGAGAAGTGGCTGGCACTTCCTAACAGACAGGCTGAGAGGAGGGTGAGGGTAAAGTGGGAGGGCTGCTTGTGGAGGACGTGGCAACCCAGAGGAGCACAGGTCCTGTGTTCACAGTGGATGGGGACAGGGTCCCTCGCTGCTCTCCAGCACTGTGTGTCACAGGGGAGGCATGACTCCTTAGCCACGTAACCCTAACCAAGTTCTTCGCTTGTAAAACGAGGATAGCATCATCCAGGTCACACAGCTGCTGGAGAATCAAGTGAGCTGACATGAGGGAAGCCCCGAGCTCAGTGCCAGGCCTCAGTGAACAGGCGGGTGAAAGCAGCTCTGGTACAGAACTATGTTGGGAAGCTGAGCTGCTGGTCCTGCCCCATGTCCCACCCCCAGCTGCCCTAGAACAGAAGTCAAATTGAATGCCAGTCGTGAGCTTATGGATAGGAGGGAGGGCCCCAGGAGGACCCAAACACTGGGTCACACTGGTCAGCACCTTCTTCCCACAACCCGCTCCCAACAAAGATCCAAACAAAGGATACGGGTTGCTGAACATCCTCTTGAGGTCTACCTTCTCTTTGCAGTAGGGACACGTCTGTTTCTTTCCCACGATGCACCAGCCCCGGATGCAGAACTCGTGGAATCTGAGCACCACAGGTCAAGGGAAATGGTGAGACACCAGGATGGCACTCCAGCCTCATGCCAGTCTTCAAGGTGCCTGCACACCAGCTGCTCTGAAGAAGGGTTAAACCCTGGCTTCACTTCTTACCGGCTCTGTCATCTTCACTTCTCACCTCTCTCTGAACCCGTTTCCTCTCATGTGAAGTTAGGACAATGATCCCTCTCTCACAGGGTTGCTATGGGGCACACTGGAGAGAATACATGGCTCTCCCAACACAGGCACAAAACGTAAGCTGCATGAGTACAGGACAAATCTCAGAAGTGTTATTTGGAAGAGAGGACTTGATTCTAAGCCAAAAGATCCTGTTAGAGGGTCCTCTCCCTGTGACCCAATCTTGGGTCTGCTGGCACATCCTCATGAGCAGCAGCCTCAGTGTGCTCTCAGACCCAGCCAGGCTGTAACTAATGTTTACACAAGGGTGGCTCAATCTATGGGAAAGGGCAAGGAAGGCTGCTCTCCTGAGGCTCTCCTGCACTCAAAGGTCTGGGCAGCACACCTGTGGCCATGACCAACCCTTCCCTTCCTGACAACAGTGTGCAGGTCGCAGGAGAGATGTGGCCCAGGAGCTCAAGACAGGATACACGTGATTGCAGGACAGTCTATACGTGTTCTCGATGATGCCCTCTTCACTGACGTCCACAAAGATCTGCTGCCCACACACGGCACACACACTGTCCGAAAGATGCTTAGTAGGCATGCCCGACTCGCTGTAGAACTAGAGAGCAGGAAGGAAAGACAGGAAGAGCTATGAAAGCAGCACAAGTGGGAAACCCCACAGAGGCCTTATGTCTTCTGGAGAGGAGACAAAGTGGGGGGGGTGGCACCCTGCATTAGAGGACATCTTTTATAAGCAAATGGACATCTTTTGCTGGGTCAATAGGGAGAAGTGAACAGACCAGAGATAGGTCAGGAAGTGAGATGTAACAGGACCCAAGGACTAGCCTGGGTTGGCACCAGGGAACGGGAGAGAGAAGGACTCAGGGCTGTTGATCAGGAGGTATGTTAGGTAAGCCATTCTGTAGCCAGATATGGTTCCATCAGGGACAGCATTATCTCCAACATCTAAATAACTGAATGCGATGTTGGTTTGGCGACAAGGGCATTCCCGGACATTTGTGGCAGCAGCAACAGAGGTTCAATCCTTTTGGAAAGCATATAGCATGGTGTCTCAAACTGTCACACCCCTTCACCTATTAATTTCACTCTATTGAATTTATTTATTTATTTATTTTGAGTCGGAGCCTCACAGTCGCCCAGGCTGGAGTACAGTGGCACGCTTATGGCCACCGCAGCTGCGACCTGCTGGGCTCAGGTGATCCTTCTGCCTCAGCCTTCCAGGTAGCTGGAACTACAGGTGTGCAGCACCACCCCTGGCTAATTTTTTATTTATTGGAGAGACAAGGTCTTCCCAAATTGCCCAGGATTACCCCTGAAATGGGGTAATCCTCTCGTCCCAAAGTGCTGGGATTACAGGTTTGAGCCACTGCACTCAGTGACTCAGGAATTTAAAGAAATAAGTGGAAATATCAAAAAGCTTCATGGATACAGATACTCATGTACACGTTATTATAATTAAAGAACAGAATCTGGCATTTCCTAAAAAACTTAAACACAGAATTACCATCTGACCAGCCATTCCATTCCTTAGTAGAGACCCAAAAAACATGAAAACAAGGACTAAACAGATACTTAAATGCCAGTGCTCACAGCAGCACTATTCACAGTACTCAAAAAACAAAAACAACCCAAATGTCCATCAACAAATGAACAGATAAACAAAACGTGTTATACACACACAATGGAGTATTATTCAGCCATAAAAAGGAATGGAGTTCTGATATATTCTACACCTAGATGAACTGTGAAAACACTACGATGAGCCAGGCTCGGTGGCTCAGCCTGTAATCCCACGCCTTTGGGAGGCTGAGGTGAGTGGATTGCCTGAGCCCGCGGGTTTGAGACCCGCCTGGGCAGGCGAGACCTCATCTCTACAATAAATCAAAAAAATTAGCCGGGTGTGGTAGCACGCGCCTGTAATTCCAGCTACTCGGAAGGCTGAGACGGAAGGATCGCGGAGCCCAGCAGGTCGAGGCTACGGTGGCCGGGAGCGGCCACTGCACTCCAGTCTGGGTGACAGAGCGAGACTCCAACTCAAAAAAAACAAAAAACAAAAAAACTACGATGACCACTTACATACCTAAATCTGAATTGTACCCTACATCTAAAAAAAAAAAAGAAAACACTATACTAAGTAAAAGAAGACAGATACAAAAGGACAAATATTGTATGATTCTTCTTACACGGAGTACCTACAACAGGCAGGTTCATAGAGATGGAAGGTAGACTTGAGATACACCGGAGCTGGGGGTAGAGAGACTATGGGGACTTACAGCTTACGGGCAGAGTTTCTGTGTGAAACAATGAAAAATTTTGGAACTAGATAGTGATGATGGCTGCACAACATTGTGAATGTAGTTAATGCACTGAACTGTATACTTTAAAATGGTTGAAATGGTGATTTTTATGTTTTATATGTCTGTATAAATATAATATATATCTACAATTAGAAACATATGTAGTTTAAAAAAACAAGCAAAAAAAAAAAAGAAACAGAAATAACCACAAACGACCAACAACAGGAGAATACTAAATAAGTTACAGAACACACGAAGGGACTACCGATCGTCAAAACATGCTTAAGATACAACGTTAATAAGCAGGGTGCAAAACTCGATGCACAGTATATCATGTGTAAAGACAATCCCATATCTACACAAAGAAAAAAGATCAGAAGAAAACATATCACTGGTAATGTTTTGGTAGTGGGATTACAAATGACTGTGAGTTTTTTTGTCTACTTTTCTTTTCCAGTTGGACCTCAACTGGCTGGGCATAGTGGTTCACATCTATAATTCCAGCACTTTAGGAGGCATAGGCGAGAGGACTGCCTGAGCCCTGGGGTTTGAGACCAGCCTGGGCGACATGGCAAGACTTCATCTCTACAATAAAAAAAAAAAAAAAAAAAAATTAGCTGGGCATAGTAGCACATGCCTACAGTCCCAGCTACTTGGGAGGTTGAGATAGAAGGATCACTTGAGACAGAGTGAAACCCTGTCTCAAAAATAAAAATAAAAAATTTATAAAATAAGAACTAATCATCATCATTAAAAGGGATATAAGGGAACATTGCAAAGGGATTCCTAACTGACCCTAGGTCATCTGAAAAGGCTTTTTTAAGGGCATGACAGTGTAGGTTGAGACTAAAAGGACAGGTAAAGTGGAAAGAAGAAGTCCTGAGGAGACTGGTGAACTTGAAAAACTGAGAGTCTACTATGGCTAGAGAGTAAACCTGGTCAGCCACGAAGACTCTGAACTTAAAATGGGAAGTTACTAAAGGCTTTATTAAAATATCACATAACATGATCAGTCTCAATTTTTTTTTTTTTGAGTTGGAGGAGTCTCACTCTGTCGCCCAGACTGGAGTGCAGTGGCTGCTCCTCAACCTGCTGGGCTCTGGCAATCCTTCCGCCTCAGCCTTCCGAGTAGCCGGAATTACAGGCATGCACTACCACGCCCGGCTGATTTTTTTGATTTATTGTAGAGATGAGATCTCTCTGCCCAGGCGGGTCTCGAACAAGCGGGCTCAGACAATCCACTCACCTCAGCCTCCCAAAGGCGCGGGATTACAGGCTGAGCCACCAAGCCCGGCTTAGACTCGAATTTTTAAAAGATCACTGTCTTCCGTGTAAAGAATGAATCAGAAAAGAGGCCACCATGAATTCGGACACCAGCTAGGAGACTATTATAATTCTTTAAAAGCGATAAATGATGGAGACCTATGCAAAGCTCATGGCTTGGGCTAATTTGGTGGTGGTAAAAATCAAGAGGAATCGACAAATTGATGATGCCAAATAGTTGAATAGTAAAGAGCTAGAGCCCAGAAGAGAGTTCTGGATTAAAGATCTGGAAGCCATAGAAAAAGAAAAGAAAAACACCTAGGCAAAGAGTAGGGAAGATAGCTTAGGTTTGAGCTCAGGGAAACAATGACATTGTTGGTGACTGTTTGATCCTCATGTTCCTATGCTCAGAGGTAGAGGGAGGTACCTGGGTTTACTCTTGAGCCAGACAGTTAAAAAATTAGCACAGACCCAGGTCTGATCATTTAGGATCCAAGGGCAAGCTCCATTAGGCATGGTGATTTTTCAAAATGAGACAATCGTTGTAGTCTGGATTATAAAACCTATTTGAGTTTCTGCCGAGCTTATCTTCTTCCAGAATAGCCTCCACCACCCATAGACAAGGGTCTCTGCAGCCATATTTAAACTGCCTTACCCTTCCACACTGGTCAGTCAGTTAGGCCAGGAAAAAAAATTTGCATGGAGACCATGAAATGGTGGAGGTAGCTAGTGAGATCCCATACAGAGAAGGAGGGGATGAAGAGCAGGGTTTTCTGTTTGTTGTCTGTTTGTTTGAGTCGGAGTCTCACTCTGTCACCCAAGCTGGAGTGCAATGGCACAATCATGGCTCACCTCGACCTCCTGGACTCAGGTGATCCTTCCACCTTAGCGGAAGTAGCAAGGACTACAGGCACATGCCACCATACCCGAAGAGCAGGAGTTTGAGGCACTCTACACACCAAGAAATTCTCTCATTGGGTCTCTTGGTGAAGATGGAATTTATCATTATTAGGGAATTATCACTTATTTTAGGGATTACTACTTTTAATCACTGAAGTACCTAATAATTCTTCCTGAATTCTTTTTGGGGAGTAAACTGGTTAATGAAGGATCTGACATCTACACAAATGGGTAAGAGTGAAATGAAGCTAAAACCTACAACTATCCAAAAAATGATCTAATAAGCTATCTATAAAGTGACTTAAAACGGTGGGACGTGGTGGCTCACACCTATCATCTCAGCACTTTGGGAGGCCGAAGTGAGAGGACTGCCTGAGCCCACGGGTTCGAGACCAGCCTGGGCAACTTGGCAAGACCTCATCTCTACACTAAATTAAAAAATTAGCCAGGTGTGGCGGTGCGTGCCTGTAGTTCCAGCTACTTGGAAGGCTGAGGAGGAAGGGTCACCTGAGCCCAGCAGGTTGAGGCTGTGGTAGCCGTGAGTGTGCCACTGCACTCGAGCCTGGGCGACAGAGTGAGACTCTAACTCAAAAAAATTAAATAAACAAAATAAAGTTACCTAAAACACTTTGCTTTCAAGTTGATTCAGTAGAGGAAAAATAAAAATAGTCCCATGATTCTGAAAACAAAGTCCTTGGCCTAAAGCTGTACTTGATTAACGCTACCCAACATGATAGAAATATTCCTTAGGGTGGGATCTGAGGGGATGCTACTGAGATGAAGAGCAACTCTGTGTTGTTTAAATAAATACCAAAAGAATATATACTTTTATAAACAGCAAAACAACACATATGTATTTCCATTTTGAAAAAAAAATTACTTGGGTTTCTCATGTTGGTTGTTAATTTACTCATAGTTTAAGCCTGAAGTCCCTCCCCTGGTCTCCTAGTTTTTTTTTTGTTGTTTTTTTTTTGAGTTGGCATCTCACTCTGTTGCCAGGCTGGAGTGCAGTGGCACACTCACGGCCACTGCAGTCTCGACCTGCTGGACTCCGGCGATCCTTTGGTCTCAGCCTTCCACATAGCTGGAACTACAGGCACATGCTACCACACCCGGGTAATTTTTTATTTATTGTGGAGACGAGGTCGCAACAAGTTGCCGGGGCTGGTCTCGAACCCATGGGCTCAGACAATCCACTCACCTCAGCCTCCCAAAGTGCTGGAATTACAGGCTGAGCCACCAAGCCTGGCCTGGTCTCCTAATCTTATTGCAGCATTTCCTCTCGTGAAAGGTCCTACTGCCAAGCAGTTGCTGAGTCTTGATAATGTCACTTTTGATAACTACATTCCTTCATATTTTTTCCTTCAGTCTCCAGAACCCAACTATGGCCAAGTCCTGTCAAATTTACCTCCAAAACACTTCTCAAATACAGTACGTCCTCACTTAATGTTAGCAATAGGTTCTTGGAAACTGCGACTTTAAGTGAGATGTATAACAAAACGGAATTTGCCACAGGTTCATTGATATAAACAAGAGTTACGTTCCCCTGGCATATTTCTGGTAACAAAAACATCGCCAAACTTCTATTTAAGAAACACCAAATTGCCTCTTAAGTAAAGACCCAAAACACTTCTAACATTAAACGCTGAAATAAATGGGAGCTACACATACATTTAAGGAAGATTAATGAGGCCAGGTGTGGTGGCTCACCCTTGGGAGGTAGAGGTGGAAGGATTGCTTGAGCTCAAGCATTTGAGACCAGCCTAGGCAACATAACAAGGCCCTGTCTCTACAAAAAATAAAAAAATTAGCTGAGCATGGTGGCACACACCTGCAGTCCCATCTCAGAAGCTAAGGCAAAAGTGTTGCCTAAGCCCAGGAGGTCTAGGATGCAGCAAGCCACAATCGTGTCACTGCACTCCTGTCTGGGTGACAGTGTGAGATACCAATTCAAAAAAGAAAAAAAAAAGATTAATGAAAACAAATAAAATAATTATTTTCCCAATTTTTGTGAATCAGTGAGTGATAGTGGCTGTAGTCATAGTGGGTTAAATCAAGAAATACGTTTTAGCTGGGCTCGGTGGCTCAGCCTGTAATCCTGCACCTTGGGAAACTGAGGTGAGTGGGTTGCCTGAACCCATGGGTTCGAGACCCGCCTGGGCAACTTGGCGAGACCTCATCTCTACAATAAATCAAAAATCAGCCGGATGTGGTAGCACACGCCTGTAGTTCCAGCTACTTGGAAGGCTGAGGCGGATGGATCTCCGGAGCCCAGCAGCTTGAGGCTGCGGTGGCCGAGAGCAGCCACTGCACTCCAATCTGGGCGACAGAGTGAGACTCCAACTCAAAAAAAAGAAATACATTTTGCAAAGCAAAAAGTGTAAGGAGCACTGCCTACCACCATGCAGTTCAAAAACAAATAATAACCAATATGGCAGGCTTCCCATGTACTTTCATATCATTTAATGTTGCACATGTGTGATTATCATATACTCCATGAGTTATTTTTTAATAATTTGGATTCCTTCACTCATTCATTTTCCAAGCCACTTATTCCATTAGGCTCTCAGGTGGCAGAGCCTATTTCAGGATCTCAGGACACAAAGCAAGAACCTACCCTGGACAGGACGTCATTTCATCATAGGGCACTCACATACAAACCCGTACTCACACTAGGACATGCCAGTTCACCTAACGTGCACACTTTTGGGATATGAGAGAAAAACCACAAGATGGTGGTCCCAGTTAAGAAACAATCTTCTCATCAATGTCAAAATGAAACAATATTGAATAAAATGACATTATCTAATGACCCGCCACAGTCCACGTCTCTCTCTTCCCACCATCTCTCCCATAATCCAAGCTACCTTCAACTTGCTGGGAAGATGCAATTGCCTCTTAAACAGTCTTAAGTGGTCCACTCTAAACTGGACCCCTTTGTTGTCTAGCCAGCAGCCAGAACCGTCTTTGCAAAATGCAAACCTGATGGCCATTCCCCATCTTAGCCTCCTAGTTGTTGTTTTTTTTTGAGTCAGAGTCTCACTCTATCGCCCAGACTGGAGTGCAGTGGCACGCTCACAGCCACTGCAGCCTCAACCTTCTGGGCTCAGGCGATTCTTCAGTCTCAGCCTCCCAAGTAGCTTGAACCTCAGGTGTGCGCCACCATTCCCAGCTAATTTTTCTTGATTTATTGTAGAAATGAGGTCTCACGAAGTTGTCCAGGCTGGTCTCGAACTCCTGGGCTCAGGCAATCCTTTCGCCTCAGTCCCCCAAAGTGCTGGGATTACAGGCATGAGCCACCACATCTGGCCAGCCTCCCAGTCTTTTTAGTACAAATATAATCTTTAATTTGGCCTATCAGGCTTTTTTCTAGTCTAGCCTGTTTCCCCAGACACTTCTACCATATTCTCAGCTATACAACAACACTAGCCTTACTTAGTTCCTCAAAAACACCCACACTTTCTCCTATGACAGGACTCTTATACGTGCTATTTTTCTCTACCCAGTACACACTTCACTTCCCACTTTATCTGCTTAACTCCTACTCATTGTATAAGTCAGCTCAATAGTCACTTCTTCAAAGAAGTCATCTGTGAGCCCCGAGACTAGATGAAATGTCACTACTACATTTGCTCATAGCATCATGAGTCTTTCCTACATAATGCTTATTAAAGTATGTTTATCGCCAGGCACAATGGCTGAAGCCTGTAATCCCAGCACTTTGGGAGGCAGAGGTGACAGGATTGCCTAAGCTCAGGGGTTCGAAACCAACCTGAGCAACATGGCGAGACCTCATCTCCACAATAAATCAAAAAATCAGTCAGGTGTGGTGGCACATGCCTGTGGTTCCAGCTACTTGGAAGGCTGAGGCAGAAGGATTACCTGAGTCCAGTAGGTTGAGGCTGCAGGGATCATGAGTGTTCCACTGCACTCCATCCAGCCTGGTCAACAGAGCGAAACTCCAACTCAAAAAAAAAAAAAAAAAGTATGTTTATCTGTGTATTTATTCCTTTCATACCCATCCTCCCACCAGAGAATAAACTCTATTTAGGCAGAGACTACGTTTATTTATACACACATTTTTTTCCCCCTAGGTTGGGGGTCTCACTCCCAGGCTGGAGTGCAGAGGATTGATCACAGCTTACCACAGTCTCAACCTCCTGGGCTTAGACAATCCTCTCACCTCAGCCTTCTGAGTAGCTGGGACAACAGTTATGTACCACCACAATTGGCTAATTTTTAAATTTTCCGTAGAGACGAGGTCTCGCTATGTTGCCCAGGCAGGTTTTGAACTCCTGGGTTCAAGCAATCCTCCTATGTGGTCTCCCAAAGTGCTGGGGTTACAGGTGTAAGCCACTGTGCCCAGTCTTATTTCTGTTTACTTTTGAAATTCCAGCACATAGCTCAGTGCCCCAGGCACATGGAAGGCATTAAAAAACATTTATTGAATGAATGTTAACTTCTTGCTGGGTAAAGTGGTTCTTTCCTATAATGCCCTTGAAGTTAAAAATTCCAAGGTCTATCTGGTATCTGGGTTTCCAAATTATATGGAAGGCATGTCCATAGATACCATCTATATCTTGAAGGATTCTATATGGCTTATCTTATCCCCTAGCACCTTTCTCTTCCATCAAACAACTGATGTCAGCCTAAACACTCTGAAGGTAGCAAGAGGCGGTATTAATAGGGGTGAACTCACCCCTATGGTAGATGCCATGTAGTCTGCACACATTTCTGCAAAGTCACGTTCGAGAACTCCATAGTAGAGGCCGTAGAAGAGAAGAGAAATGCCAAAGTCCATGGCATCTTCTGGTTTGATCCTGTGAGGGAAATAGCATAACTAGTAAGACCTGCCCTAAGAAACAACTGCTTTGGATTATACTCTGGGACACAAAACACAGGGCCTAAAGTGGAAAGGCTCAATGGCTAGAACAAGTATTGGCAAGCTATGACCAAATCCAATATGCTGCCTTTTTTTTTTTTTTAAACTCTCCAAAGGAAGAAGTGCTTTTTTTAAAAATTTTTTTAAAAATTTTAAAGATGTGGGGTACAATTCAGGATTAGGTATACAAGTAGTCACCATACAGGTGAAGTTTGGGCCTCTCTTTGGTCCCCACTTTGCCTGGTTTGAGATCAAGTACCCTTACTGATGTTGTGTCCCCCCTTGCCCTCACCCTGGCAGTATCCCACTACCACCAATCCCTTTCTTATAGTACTATGGTAAATGTTCAACCTCCGTTTGTGAGTGAGAACATGTGGTACTCTGTTCTTTGTTTCTATGATAGATCACTGAGTATGACAGACTCTAAATCCATCCAAGTTGCTATGAAGTCCATATGTTTGTCCTTCTTTATGGTTGCATAATATTCCTTTTTTTTTTAAAACCAGTTCAGTTTTGATGGGCAGCATGCTGCCTGTTTTTATGTGGCCCATGGCCACCTCCTGAGGAGGACAGACGGTGAGCTGCAAAGACCAAGCTGGAGGATCCCCTCCTGCCCCTTTTCCCCATTCTGCTCCCTGTTCCTGTCTCCCTGTACTGGTGGCAATGCCTTGCAGCTGCCCAGGACCTGTACTCATAACTACATACTGGTGACTCCACTGTTGGCAACCACTGGAGACCAAGGGAGCTGCCTCACTGAACTGCCTCACCTCTAGCCAGCCACTCAAGTTGAAGTAGTTGAGCCCTCCAAAAGGAAAAAAGGGCACACCAGGATCTGAGTGTTACTGGAGCAAAGAGTGAAAATCATCCCAGTGGTCACTCATGTCCTGCCAAGTTGCTCCATTTAAGAATGTCTCAGCTGGTGGCAACTGAGCACAAAGTATGCCTGCTCCCTGAGACCTGCCCCCACTTCCCAGGCAAACAGGACAGGGCAGGGCAGCAGTTTTCACTATTGCTATATAAGTACCTACATAATGTTCTAGATTGTGCCTATTATCCCACAGGGCCTAAAATATTTACTATTTGGCCCTTTACAGAAAAAACCTGCCAAACACAGGTTTAGAAAAAAAGACAAAATTAGTAAATACATACCAGTTATCATCAAATTATCAGCTGTATCTATACACATTCTGTATAATGTCATCAAAGTTAACTTTTGGTCCAAGTCTATTTGCCAAGGCTAAAGATCTTGCCTAATATTTGAAGGTCTGTTCTAATAATTCTAGGGACCAATATTTTGCAAACTTGAGTCTCTATATGTTTTCTATAGAAAATTACTTTTGTTAAAATATTTGTACAAAGGACTGTATTTGTTCACTTGCAGTTGTACATTTATCATAGAAAGTTGAATTTGCTCATGAACCTTGTAATATTTAAGTCACTGGCTAGAAATCATTGATCTTACACCAATTAATGAGATCAGCAGCACAAAAATTGTCAAGATTCTCAATTCTGTTTTCCTCCATGTATAGTTTAGGTAACTAAGAAGAAACTGTAATTATAGAAGAAGCATCTTTAAAGCATAATGCAAAATCTTGATTTTTATTTTTTTAACCGCACAGGTCAGAAAGATACCAGGAAATACCTTTGTTTTCTTTGACTCAATGTGATATAGACTCTACAGCAATGAATTCCTCTAATTCTGGAGGCTGTTTATTCTTTCAGCCTGTACTACCTCTGAAAGAAAGAATCCCATGGATGTCCTCTCACTATATAAAATAGTATTTTTTTTGTGAGGTGGGGTCTTGCTCTGTCATCCCGGTTGGAGTGCAACAGACGTGATCATAGCTCACTACTGCCTTGAACTCCTAGGCTCAAGTATTCCTCCCACCTCAGCCTCCCAAGTTGCTGGGACTAAAGGCACATCCCACCACACCTGGCTAATTAAAAAAAAATTTTTTTTTAGGCCAGGTTTGGTGGCTCATGCCTGTAATCCTAGCATTTGGGGAGGCTGAGGCAGGAGGATTGCTTGAGTCCAGGAGCTCAAGACCAACCTAGGCACATAATAAGACCTCATCTCTAAAAAAAAAAAAAAATTTTTTTTAGAGTCACATTATGTTGCCCAGGTTGGTCTCAAACTCATGGTCCCAAGCAATCCTCCCACTTCAGTCTCCTAAATAGCTGGGATTACAGGTGGAAGCTACCAGGCCTGGCCAGGATATATTTTTACTTATCCTAAAAGAAACTCCTGCCTGCAGTATACTAGGTTTGGGGAAGCAGCCAGTGATTATCTCACTCATGAATTTAAACTTGAATCCTAAATCTCTTTAGCTTTAGTGCACTGTCCCAGCCTCAGGACTTCTCATGACTTACAACCCACAGCCACCATTACTTCATCTAGGAAATCACATTTCCACCCTCTTTTACCCTACTGACTCATTGTACCCTCCAGTCGCCGAGCTCAGGATTTCATGGCTTCTGCCTCAGTTGGGGGTGAGAGGAGCTCTAAGCTGGTACAGATCATATGGAAGGCTTATGACAACACGATGCAACAGCCAGAACCCCACACCTAGGAATGTACCCTTAGGAAGCAACACAGCAGTGTCACCTGTGATAGTACTAAACTGAAAGATACCTAAGTGCCCAACAGAAGAGCAGGACTTAAACGTCCACAGGTTAACTGCCTAGAACTGTTCCTTGGGAATCTGATAAAGGTCAAATGTCAGCTTGTGTTACAGGCAACACCACTTATATGTTAAACGTGACCTGTGATTAGTACACTGCATCTGGACTGGGACATTCTTGAAACTAAATGTGTGCTGGTGGGGATGGGGCTCCTCTGCACCCGTCTGTATGGTCTTATTCCCTCACACACCTTAGCTCCAGGACTACTGTGAAGACTCCTGCAGACACTGCCTTGCTGTGTTTCCTGTCTTCTATCCTTCTAAGTGGATCTGTTGCCAGGTGTCGCCAACCATGGTCACATGAGTTTGACAGTCTAGCCCAAGGGTCAGCAAACTTTTTCTGTAAAGGGCCAGATAGTTAATATTTTAGGCTTTGCAGCCCATATCATCTTATCACAACTATTTAACTCTGCTGTTTTAGTGCAAAAACAGTCATAGACAATATGTAAATGAATAGGTAACCCTTTGGGTCTCCTCCTCCTGTGGGAACTTTTCTGTCCTCTCAATAAATTCTTCTTAAAAAAAAAAAATGAATGAGCATGACTATGTTCCAGCACAAGTCTATTTGATAAAAACAGGTGGTGGGTTGATTTGGCCCACAGAGAGTAGTTTGCCAACCCCTGGTCTAGCCAAACATAAGGCAGAGTGGATGTTGCAAATAAACAGTACACATGAACAAGGAAAATGGTTCTGTGTTCAGGTGATAGCAATAATAGGTAACTGGTTTTAGTCATGACTACGTTTTGCTTACTTCTGTTACTACTTTTCTGCTAAAATATAAATTGTTGGAAAATATAAGCAATGATTTGTGACTCTCACTTTGTATATATTGAACATTGTTTCTTTCGGCCAGCAAAAGTCATGGAGGGCCTACCCTCACCCATCCCCTTGACAGCACCCAAGTCCTCTGTCCTGGGTGATATATCCCTCTTGTTAATTCCCAGAACTTGCAGCAGAAAGAAAGGTATATCAGCCACTCCTCCCCAAGTACCAGCAAAACAAAAGTAAAGGGTACTCACTTGAATAATAAGTTAAGACCAAAGAGAGTAAACATGACAGCCAAGTAGCCAACGATGCCAGTGGCATAGCTGATTTTATAGATCAGCAGGAACCACTTATAAACCAACCTGGCGAAAGGAGAGAAAGTTAGTACAGCTGACACACAGATTCTGGCCTTGGGAGCCACTGGATCACAGAATTGCTCATTCTCACATCAATGGGGACATCAGGCCCTTTGCTCAGGACTTATTGAGCAACGTTAGTTACTATCCAGAGCTGTTGACTTTCTTAAGTTGTAGAAACACCCCCATATACCAGGGAACTAGTGCTTTGCATTTTCCTGGTCTTGGACCAGGGAAGGAAAGAGATCCCTAAAAAAGAGGTTTCAGCCTCAAACACAGAAAGAGCACAGCTGACCTTAGTCAGCTACTTCATTTCAAATTCATGTTAGTTGTATGAAAGCAAAACCTAATAACTACAGCTGTGCTCAGAAGAGAACAGGTGGGGAAGGCTAGTTTTTGTCACGAAAGAGAATTCAAGGGAAGATGAATTAGCGACAGAATTAGCTACAGGCTTTTGTACCTGAGTCGGGTTAGTCTGAATACAGCTTGGTTCCTACAGGCCAACAATGAAAGAAATGATGTCTAATAAATTTGCTTCTGATATTCATTATTTTTTCCTGGAGAAGAAGGGATAAAGAGGGAGAATCTCAAAAAGCACCTTTGAATTGGATGTATGTGGGTGGTGGTGGTGTTGGTAGTAGAGTGAAGTGAGGTTGTTCATTCCCCTAAAGAAGGAGCAGTGCACCCCAGGATCCAAAGAAAAACAATGTGCAATCTGGCTGCTTTACCGTAGCTAGATTCAGAGAGGAAGATGGTTCTCTGAATAAACCAGAACCTTTTAAAAGCTATAGGGGTAGGTCCCTGATATCAGGAGCCATTATTCTTATCTATGATGAAAGCTAATGAACAAGTTAGCAATTTGCTTAAGTAACCAGCACAAGCCTGTGTGGCTCCTGAGAGCTGACTAGGTTACTACCAACCCTGCTGGAGCCCAGGAGGAAGCTCAAGGTCCTTCTGGGCCTGTGCCTCCCTGCTGTGACTAAGCAAGTGGAGATGGCTTCTCAGGCTAGGGAAAGGCACCAACACCTCATAGCACTGCCTTAAAGACCAACACAGCTCCATTATCCAGGGCTTGCACTGATCATAAGGGAGAGAGCTAAAGTGAGAAGGACAAGGGATTTTAGGTCAAGCAATCCTTAATCTTTATTAAGTGAGGTTTTATTAGCTGAATAACCTCAGGTAAGTCAATTACCTCCCTGAGACAAGTGGTTTTCTTTATAAAACGGGACAGCCATGCTACCTTTCTCACTGGGCTGTACAGAGCCCATTTCCTGGTATATAATACACGCTCACTAAACACAGCATAATTAAATGAGAATATTTACGAAAGTGCTTTGAAATGGCAAAGCAGGCCGGGTGCAGTGGCTCCCAGCATTTTGGGAGGCCAAATGAGAGGACTGCCTGAGCCCATGGGTTCGAGACCAGCCTGGGCAACTTGGCAAGACCTCATCTTTACAATAAACCAAAAAATTGGCTGGACGTGGTGGCACACACCTATAGTTCCAGCTACTCGGAAGGCTGAGGCGGAAAGACTGTCTGAGCCCAGCAGGTTGAGGCTACGGTAGCTGTGATCGTGCCACTGCACTCCAACCTGGGCAACAGAGTGAGACTCCAACTCAAAAAAAAAAAAAAATCGCAAAGCACTATCACAAATGTTAGGTATTATTATAAAAAGCTCTCCACATTATAAACACATTTCAAGTCATTTTAGCTAGAAGCTGACACTGTTACTTAATGGGTCTTAACATGTTTTATTGCATATTTTCTTCATGTCATCCCCATACGAGGTAGCAGTTATTGTCCCAGTTTTAGAGACGAAGAGAATTTAAGGCTCAGGAAGGTGAGGTCATACTACTAACAAGTGGCAGGGCTAGGGATTCCAAATCACATTCATTTGGCTTCAGAACCTGTACCTTCCATAAAGGCCCTCAGAGTAAACTACCAAAGTCAGTGGGGCTTCTGGATCACCCACTTCACCTTGTACAATGAAACTCAGAAGGCCAGAGAAAGGCCTCCAGTAAAGTGGAACATAAGAGGCATAGGAAGATCTGCAATTTGAGAGACTTTGGATCAAGTGGTCACAACTTAGAGGCTGGCCAGTTCCTCTGGTAAGCTCTCTTGGACCGGTGCATATCTGTCACAGCACTTACCAACTGCACAGCAACAGGTGCCTTCTCATCCATCTCCTCCATTAAACCGAGTACTCCTTGAGGACAGGGACCATGTCTTATCCAGCTCTGTATCCCCAGGGCTCAGCACAGGGCCTGGCACATAGTAGGTGCTTATTTGAATGAATGAGAAAATCTTTCTTTTTTCTGTCATGTACAAATATTAAATGACCTCACAAGCTGGTTGGGAGGATCAAATGAGAAACGAATTTGGATAAAATACAAAGAATGATACAGACAGCAGTTGTCTTGTGACCCAACAACAAAGAATAAAGTATTGATTGTTGGAAAATTACCAATTTGCTGAGATTCATTCATTCAACAAAAATTCAGAGTACGCTACTATGTGCCTGACCCTGTGGTACAGCCTGGATGTACAGTGACAAACAAAATGGATGTGGTTCCTGATCTCATGGATACAGTTTAGTGGGAGAGACATATACTCAAAATAATATTTAGTTATAGCTGTGGTAAGTTCAATCAAGGAGAATTGAGCCTTATGAGATAATATTAACACAAAATCTAATTTAGAGATCAGAGGAGGGTTCACAGAAGAAAATAACATTTAAATGAGACCTCAATGATTATTACAATTTGCTTATTTATTTTGTATGCTCCTTTTTTTTTTTTTTTTTTTTTTGGTGAGTTGGAGTCTCACTCCGTCGCCCAGACTGGAGTACAGTGGCCACTCCCGGCCACCGCAGCCTCAATCCGCTGGGCTCCAGGGATCCTTCCACCTCAGCCTTCCAAAGAGCCGGAACTACAGGCGTGCACTACCACGCCCGGCTGATTTTGATTTATTGTAGAGATGAAGTCTTGCCAAGTTGCCCAGGCGGGTCTTGAACCCATGGGCTCAGGCAATCCATTCACCTCAGCCTCCCAAAGCGCGGGATTACAGGCTGAGCCATCGAGCCCAGCTTGTATGCTCTTAATATAAAAACACATTAATATGAACCATAAACTAAGCTGTGGGGAAATATTTGGGGGTTATCTATGAATAGAGGGGTGGATCTCCCAATCAGCTTGCTTTAGAGGGGCCTCATGCCTAATCATTTTGGCAGACAAAACTGCAGTGTTTTCCATCTAAACCCATCCTCCTCCCATATATTCCAACCCACTAACTTCAGAAAACCTGGACTCTTCCCCACTCCCTAAACTCTCACCTTGGGGTTGTCTGGACTAGAGGTTTTCGGGTGGCTCGGAAGGTGACAAAGGCTGTGACAGCAGAGAAAAAGATCCAGATCACTAGGAACCTCCACCAGTGCAGCTTCACTGTGAAATAGAGGGGGACAACCCACATCTGAAAGAGGGTCACCATCTGAAACACAAACACAAGCACTTCAGCTCTCGTAGCTCCCTCCGTGGCCCTATCCACAGTCCAGAGTGCATCTCATTTTCTATTTCAGCCTGACTCTCTCCTACGACTCCAGTTTTGGATATAGGCAACTCCACTAGCAATCAAAGTTAGACCCTGGGACCATGCTTGACTCTTCCCTTTCATCCCTCGCTCAACTGTCTCTTGGATAGGGTCTTTTCCATTTGTGCCCATACTTTGCCTGGCTGACTGCAACAACCTCTTTGTTAGGCTCTCTGCATTCAGTATCTATCCTCTCCAGGGGCATCAGACTGGTATCTCTAACACACGATCCTGAATATGTCATTTCTCTGCTCAAAGTCCTCTAATGGTACCTTGCATATAGGATAGGCTCCAACAACCTTAGCCAGGTAGTCAAATCCTCCAGAATGTGGCCCCAAACTACTATTTTGAGGGTCACCTACCACTCCCCATGCTTTTAAGTCAGGTTGTTACCCCTCAAATTAAAACATCCTTACCACCTGCCTTTCTGCCTGATATTATCACATCCAAGATACACGAAGTCTTCAGTATCCTTTCTAGGCAGAATCAGTCATGACTTTCTAGTGCTCCAAAAACAACATCTTTTCTACCATCATTATTGTACTTATCTAGAGCATGAGGCTGGATTGTAATTCATTCTTTACCTGTATATCAGCTCTCCTTAAGGACTAATATGTCTAAGCCATATTCACATTTCCTCTGCACTAGGAAACTATCTGGTACATGATAGGTCCTCAATACATTTGGATAAATACGTTAAGAAGACAGGGTGTGATCATAGTTCACCACAGCCTTGAACTCCTGGACTGAAGTGATCCTCCCACCTCAGCCTCCCAAGTAGCTGGGACTACAGGTGTGTACCACCACACCTGGCTAATTTTTTTTTTTTTGTAGAGACCAAGTCTCACTATGTTACCCAGGCTGGTCTCAAACTCTTGGCCTCAAGTGATCCTCCCACCTCAGCCTCCCACAGTGCTGGGATTACAAGCATGAGCCACCATGTCCCAGCCCACATTTGTATTTTAGAGTGCCTATTCTACTCCTCTCCTTCAGAACTTTGCCTTAGACTTGTAAGCTAAAGAGTTTCAAATGCATAAAACAATTCTAATTCTAGAACTGGAGTAATCACCAGTCTTCTGCTCCCCAGTACCACCTTCCTGTCACTACATGCCACTCTTCTCCTCTGAGTAGCAAGTATTAAAAAAGATAGCACTTAATGGAGGTTTCTTCCTGATGTCATCAAAAGAAATAAAATAACATTTAAACAAAAAAAGAAAAAAAGAAAAGAAAAAGAAAGAAAGAAAAAGAGCTACAGAGGGGAAAAGAGTAGCTAGTTCCCTGATGTTTCACAGTAATGAAAACTAAAAAAAATTTACTCTTAGGGGTTTCTAGACTAGCACTGTCCAATTGATATATGATACAACTCACATATTAATTTAAAATTTACTAGTAGCTACATTTAAAAAAGGCAAGAAACAAATATTAATTTTAATAATATATTTTATTTACCCAATATATAAAAAAAGCTATCATCTCAGCAAATACTCAATATTGAAATATTCTTTTTTATGTACTAAAGCTTTGACATCCAATGTGTCTTTTACATTTACAGTGGACTAGCTCTATTTCAAGTGATCAGTAGTCACATGTGACTGATAGCCACCATAACAGACAGTACAGCTTAGAGTTTCTTTTTGGTGTTTTGTCTGTAGCTACCATTCTCTTAAAGACTGCTCTATAACAAGAAAAAGCTCTGATTTTTTGTGCTATTTTATGGATTAAAAAAAGAAACAGTGAAACAGTGAGAAAGGAACAAAAAGAATGGTGAGTAAAGTCACTGTGCTTTAGAGGTGCTCATTCTGTGTGCCCAAGAGTGCTGGCTGCTGGTCTGTGAACCAGGAAGCCTTAATAACAAGTCTACTGTATAGGAACCCACAATTGACCTCCTCAATGAAGCATTCCAAAACAGCCTGGCCTTATGTGTAAACAGTGTGGAAGCACCAAGATGGCTACCCAAATAAACCTCCAGCTGCCATTCTAGGAGACACTGAAAGAAAACCAGGAATAGACATCAAAACAAACAATGGTAGATTATATAAACTAGAGAGTAAGGCAATGCGAATCATGATACTACAATGGCTAGATGTGGAAAGAAGGGCTGGAGGGTCGTCGGCCTTTACACTAGTCCAGACACTAGAGAAGAATTAAATCACACAGTCACATTTGTCTTCTCTGAGAAAGAACAGAAATTCCTGGTCTCCTTCTAGCTTCCAAAAACATGTCTGTGGCATTAAAAAACCAACCTAGCTGGGCACGGTGGCTCATGCCTGTAATCCCAGCACTTTGGGAGGCTGAAGTGACAGGATTGCTTGAGTGTACACGTTTGAGATCAGCCTGGGCAACATGACAAGATCTTGTCTCTATAATAAAAAAAAAAAAAATTAGCTGGGCACGGTGGTGTACACCTATAGTTCCAGCTACTTGGAAGGCTGAAGCGGAAGATCGCCTGAGCCCAGCGAGTCAACGCTGCAGTGGCCATAAGCATGCCACTGCACTACAGGTTGGGCAACAGTGAGACTCCACTCCACTCAAAAAACCAAAAACTCTGAAAAGTCCAACCAGCCTGCTCTAGTGGCCTCTTACCACTCCCCACTAGTTGTCAACAGCATGTTCTGAGGAGGAATCTAAGGTCAAGGTCATTTTCTCTCCATGAGCTGAAACTCTGTACATTTTGGATAAGGTGAGAGGCAGAGACCTTGGATTATAATCTGACTTGGACAAAGACACAAACAGGAGTTAAGTCTGAGCATCAGGAATGAAAAATCTTGTCTTGTTTTTATAACTTTCAGGCTTAACACAAGGGTGAAAAGCCACTCAAGTCATATCAAGAGAGAGAATATGAGACAGAGAGGGAGAATATTAGAGAGGGAGAGAGAACATGAGAATGAGAGAGGGAGAATTTAGAGGCAGGATTAGACTTGCTGAAACTGAATGGCCCAGTAGAAGCCCAGCAGACCAAGTTCTAGTTTTCTTTTGCCTCCCACTCATTAGGGTTCCTCCCTCCTTAAAGGAAGGGTTCGGCTTGATTTCTCAAACCCTTCTGTAAACCAGCCCTGTATCTTCCTGGGAGAGTAGACAGGGTTCACTCACTCACCTATTCATCCACCAAGTATATTTTGTATTTAATGAGAAGAGGAGTGCAGAAATGAACATGACCTCCAGTTCCTGTTCTCCAGGAGCTACCAGTCTAGTGCAGGAAAAAGATCTGAATCAAACCCTTATTTTAATGATTCTATTAACCTTCAGATTCTTTTTTTTTTTTTTTGAGTTGGAGTCTCACTTTGTTGCCCAGACTGGAGTGAAGTATCACGCTCCCGGCCACCACACGACCTGCTGGGCTCCGGTGATCCTTCTGCCTCAGCCTTCCAAGCAGCTGGAACTACAGGCGTGCGCTACCACACCCGGCTAATTTTTGATTTATTATAGAGATGAGGTCTTGCCAAGTTGCCCAGGTGGGTCTCGAATCCGTGGGTTTAGGCAATCCACTCACCTCGGCCTCCCAAAGTGCTGGGATTACAGGCTAGCCACCCAGCCCGGCTCAAGAAATTTCTTAAAAGTTTTTTTAAAAATCTGAGCTTGAGCCTGGCTGGGTGGCTCAGCCTGTAATCTCGCGCCTTTGGGAGGCTGAGGTGAGTGGATTGCCTGAGCCCGCGGGTTCGAGACCCGCCTGGGCAGCGAGACCTCATCTCTACAATAAATCAAAAAATCAGCTGGGCATGGTAGCGTATGCCTGTAATTCCGGCTACTTGGAAGGCTGAGGTGGAAGGATCACTGGAGCCCAGCAGGTCGAGGCTGCGGTGGCCGGAAGCGGCCACTGCACTCCAGTCTGGGCGACTGAGTGAGACACCAACTCAAAAAAAAAAAAAAGAATTAAAGAGATCTAAATATGTATCCAATATAGCTATTTAGTAACTGTATTACCTTAGGGAAATCACTTAACCCTGACAAGCCTCAGTTCTCTAAACTGTAAAATGTGGTTGACAGTATCTACGGTCATAAGGTTGTATGGGTTAAGTGAGTTAATGCCTGGAAAGCAATTAGAACAGTGCCTAACAATGTTAGCACTCACTGTAAGTAAGGCCATAAATATAAGCATTCCATATGAAAGCTCTTATATTTAAATGAAAGTAAATTATCAGGCCGGGTGTGATGGCTCAAGTCTGTAATCCCAGCACTCTGGGAGGCCGAGGCAAGATGACTGCCTGAGCCTAGGGGTTCGAAAACAGCCTGGGCAACTTGGTGAGACCTCATCTCTACAATAAATAAAAAAATTAGCCTGGTATGGTGGCACATGCCTGTAGTTCTAGCTACTTGGAAGGCTGAGATGGAAGGATCACCTGAACCCAGCAGGTCGAGGCTGTGGTGGCTGTGGGTAGTGTGCCACTGTACTCTAGCCTAGGCGACAGAGTGAGTCTCTTGACTCAGAAAAAAAAAAAGAAAAAGGAAATAAATTATCTAAAAACACAAACCAGCCAGCATGGTGACTCATGCCTGCAATCCCAGCACTTTTGGGGGGCAGAGGCAAGAGAATTGCCTGAGGCCGGGGGTTCAAGATTACCCTGGGCAACTTGGCAAGACCTCGTCTCTACGATAAGTCAAAAAATTAGCAAGGCATGGTGGCACACACCATGGTTCCAGCTCCTTGGAAGGTTGAGTTAGAAGGATTGCCTGAGCCCAGCAGGCCAAGGGCTGCTGTGGCCATGAATGAGTCACTCACTACACTCTAGCCTAGGTGACAGAGTAAAACTCTGACTCAAATAAATAAGTAAATGAATTAATAAATACAGAAACCATTGACTTGAGGCCATGTTTAGGGATCTAGGCACTCTTTATTAGGGTTCTTGAAAGCCAGATTCTGCTCAGAGTCTAGAAAGCAGCTGCTGGGGCAAGAGCCCATTGCCTGACATGGGGGAGGGCAGAGGGGCCAAATGAACAGAACGGTCTACCATGTTATGTTATCTGGTTTATCTGGTTTGTTCTTAAAGTTCCTACTGTAGTGTTTTGCTTAGCAAATAAGTTTAAACCTCTTAATAAAGGAAATTTTTTCTTTCTTTTTTTGAGTCGGAGTCTCTCTGTCACTCAGATTAGAGTTCAATGGCATGATCACGGCTATTGCAGCCTCAATCTGCTGGACTCAGGCAATCCTTCCACCTCAGTCTTCCAAGTATTTGGTACTATAGGCATGCGGCGCCACACCCAGCTAATTTTTTTTTTTAATTATAGAGATGAGGGTTCGCCATGTTGCCCAGGCTAGTCTGGAACTCCTGGGCTCAGGCATTTCTCTTGACTCTGAGTCTCAAGGTGCTGGGATTCAGGAGTGAGTCACCACACCCAAACAAGGAAGGCATTTCTAATGGCTATGTTGGCAACAAATGGCTAAAAGTTATGTACGACTCTCAGAACAATGGCAGGGTCTCTGGTGCCATCTGGTGGCAACATTCACACAGACCCATTTGGTTCAATGATTTGTTCAAGCACATGCTATAGAAAGCACCGAATAAGGGGAAGCTTGTCTCTGATGTCTCCTCCAGGACTTGGGTGATGAGACATAAACACACAAATTAGGCAGCCATGCAGAGCATCAAGTACTGACATGGGAGTTCAGAGGAAAGATGTAGCTGAGGTGAGTGGACTGCCTGAGCCCGCAGGTTCGAGACACGCCTGAGCAACTTGGCGAGACCTCATCTCTACAATAAGTCAAAAATTAGCTGGACGTGGTAGCACGCGCCTGTAATTCCGGCTACTCGGAAGGCTGAGGCGGAAGGATCGCCGGAGCCCAGTGGGTCGAGGCTGCGGTGGCCAGGAGCGGCCACTGCACTCCAGTCTGGGTGACGGAGTGAAACTCCAACTCAAAAAAAAAAAAGAAAGAAAGATGTAGCAATGTGGGCAGGAGCTGTTAGGAAGATTTCCTGGAAGAGGCAGAGCTCTGGATGATCCTAGGAGGCCTGGGTTTGGCCAGGTGGAGGGGGAAACACAAAAGCCATTCGTCCTTCTTTCCCTGAATGTGCAAACACAGACCTGAAGACTAGCCTGAAAGTGGATAACTGATTCACTTGGCAAACATTTACTGAGGGACAATCTCAGCTTCTCTGATCTGAGAGATAAGAATAGCAATACCCACTTATCTTTCCACAAGACTAACATAGTTAAGATGATGATGATAGATGCTAACGGTAAGAGGTAGTCCATATTTAAATAGACTGCCTTTTAGTTGCGAGTTCGTCATTACTGGAAGTTATGTCAGTACAGACTGAATCAATGCCTGACAAATATTACTTTTTTTTTCTTTTTTTTTTTTTTGAGTCAGAGTCTCACTCTGTCACCCAGGATGGAGTGTAGTGGCACACTCATGGCCACTGCAGCCTTGACCTGGCAATCCTTCTACCTCAGCCTTCCAAGTAGCTGGAACCACAGGCACGTGCCACCATGCCCAGCTACTTTTTTTTTCCAATTTATCGTAGAGGTGAGGTCTCACCAAGTGGCCCAGGTTGATCTCAAACCCCTGGGCTCAGGTAATCCTCCTGCCTCCACCGCCCCAAATGATGGGATTACAAGCGTGAGCCACTGTGCCTGGCTAGGAAGCATACTTTCATCTCTGTCTTGATGATCTAGTAGGTCCAGGTGGAAAAAGATATCATGATGAATGTTTCAGGATAAGGGAACATGGTACTTTTGAGAAAGTACAACTAGTATTTGAGGAAGGGGTGAGGAATGAGCCTACAGAGATAGACAAGGCTCAAAAGAGGCTGATATAGATATCACAGCTAAAAGTTTTTATTACACTCTGAAGATAAAAGTATTATATTCTGAAGTATAATAAATGATAAAAGTATTATATTCTGAAGATAAAAGTGAATTACAAATCACTAACATCTTAGCAAGAACTCTCTAGCCACATTCTAGTAATCTGCTGTAGTCCCCAACCTTTTTGGTATCAGGGGCCAGTTTCATGGAAGACAATTGGGTATGGGGGAGCAACATCAAGCATTAGATTCTCATAAGGAGCACACAACCTCCCAACCTAGATCCCTCACAAGCACAGTTCACAATAGGGTTCGTGCTCCTATAAGAATCTAATGTCACCATTGATCTTTCAGGAGGCAGAACTCCACTCAACCATGCTTACCTCCTGCTGTGTGGCCCGGTTCCTAACAGGCCATGGTACCAGTCCACCACCCAGGGGTGGGGATCCCTGAATAATACTTGAAAGATTTCTAAGTAGAAAGATTTTGCTACTCATCCATTCCAGGAAGAAACAGCAGTTCAGAAGTTAGAGGTTTGAAAGGATACTATATTTGGTAGCAGAGATGATGAAAGCCTCTCCTTGGAGATTTTTAAAAATAGGATACTTTTCCAGGCACAAGCTTATCCCTTCCCTTAGCATCCCTGAGGGAGTTAAAGAGTACTATTAGACTCTCTGAATAGATGAGGAAAACTGAGCTACAGAGAAGGCAAAAAGCAAATCTAGCTTAGGATGTTTCCAAACCAGATCTTGCCTCTGAAGTTGCCTCCCTACCATCATTCACTGAGTTGGCAGGGAACCCTGGAAAAGCTAAGGAGGCAAGATGATGCAGACAGTAAAGGGCTGGTTGTGAGAGTACCTAAGATCCAGGGAAAGGAGTTGGCAAAAGTCATTAAAGAAGGAAACTCAGAAGAGTCCGAAACAGAAATGACTATGGCAGAAAATGACAAAAATTTCCAGAGGCCTTTGAGAGAAACCTATGGAAAGGGCACTTAACAAGAATTCTATTTTATAATTTATTAATTCATTCATTCTTTCATTTATTAGAAAGCAAGATTTCCTGAGAGGACAGAAAAGCTCCCACAGTGGGAGGGGACCTGAGGGGTTGCCCCAGGTCTCCAATTTAATAGTCACGTGCTCCCAGCAATCACTTTAGAACTCCGCACCAGAGGTTTATTCATCTGAAAAATGGAGATAAATTCCTTCCCTATCTTCCCCCCCCCGCCCCGAGTTAGAGTCTCACTCCATCGCCCAGGTTGCAAGTTGGAATCTCACTCCATCATCCAGACTGGAGTGCAGTAGTGGCACGCTCACAGCTACTCATCGTCGACCTGCTGAGTTCCGGCAATCCTTCTGCCTCTGCCTTCCAAGTAGGCAGAACTTACAGACATGCGCTACCACGCCCGGTTATTTTTTATTTTATTGTAGAGACACGGTCTCGCCAAGTGGCCCGGGGCTGGTTTCGAACCTGCAGGCTAGGCAATCCACTCGTCTTGGCCTCTCAAAATGCTGGGATTACAGGCTGAGCCACGGAGCCTGGCTTCCTTCCATATCTTACAGAGCCGGTGTGAGGTTCCAATGAGACAGCAGATGAGAAAAGTATATTTTAAACATCATCAAATTTAAAGCACAAGCAATTTAAGGTATTATTGTTACTGCTGGAATTGAAAAGAACAGTATCTAAAATTTAGATACAAAAAGCAGTAGGATCTCTTGCTCCAAATAACAATTTAGACTATATTTCTCTTCCTTTGAGGTAAAGGTTAGATTTGAGCTCCTAAATTACAGAAAGAAGTTTGATACTTCCCCAGTGGGCTTCATACCCACTCAAAATCAGTCTCAGAGCTGGCAACATACATGCTGCTCTAGGTCCTACAGTCTAAGACAGTGTTTCTCAACAGGGGAGATTTTGTACCCCAGGGAACATATGGCAACATCTGGAGACATATTTGGTTGTCACAATTGAGGAAAGGGTGCTGCCAGCATCGTGAATAGAGGCCAGGGATGCTGTTAAACATCCTACAATGTACAGGATAGCCTCCTAAAACACAAAGAATTCTCTAGCCCAAAATGTCAATGGTCCCCATATTGAGGAACCTCGGTCTAGGAGAACAGAGCTAGTGTTTTTCCACTTGGTGGTCACGGGTGCCCAATGAAAGGCTGGGCTGCCAGCCTTTTTTGTTCTATGCTAGTGAAGAACAAAAAATGTCATTCAGTTTGAGAGAGACAGAGCCTTATCAATTAATTCCATCATTGCTTGGCATGCCATAAGAAGCATTTTTTAAAAGCTCTGACAGCCAATCTTAAATAGTTCACGTTTTTGCTCAACAACAATCCCAGTGCCTCTTCTTTATACAGCGTTCTCCAGGAAGTTGTTCTGAGTCTTCTATTTCCATTCCTCACCCCATAGACATTCTGTTGTGTTTCATACACATATTTTTGTTTTTATTTGTTCATACAAACTGTTTATTGCTTCCTGTGCATGTATTTTTAATTTGCTAACTGGCATTGTTATAGATCTTTTATTTCTTACTTTTTCCACTTAGTACTATGTTTTTAAGGTCCACCCAAGTTGCCATAGAGTGTTGCTAAGCAACAACTTAATGTGTTGCTTTTAACTGTAAAACAACTTCATGATATGCATCCATCACATTTTACCTCTGTTATCTCAGAGATGGATATCCAGACTGCCTCCAACTCCTCAATTAACCAGCACAATTAACACTTAAAGGAATACCCCCTCACATGTCCCCTTAGGATGTGTCACAGGGTATGTGTATGTTCTGTCTGACTGAGCAGTGCCATGATGCTATACACAATGCTTACACAAGTCTTTGTACCCATACAAAAGTACATAAAGGCTCCTAAAGTCCCTGATCCTAGCCAACACTTAGCACTATTCAGCTTTCTAGGTTTTGCCAACCTAATAGACGTAAAATGATATTTCATTATGGTTTTAATGTGCATTTATGTTGTTTTAATTATGCATAATTACTAATGACTTTGAATATCACTTTTCATGCCCGATGTTGTTTTGGGTTTCTTCTCCTGAAAATTGTTCATATCCTTGGCTCATTTTTCTATTAGAGTTGCTATCTTTTGTTGATTTGTAGGCATTCCTCTGGATAGTCTGATCTTAATATTAATCTATTGTCAATTTTTAATCATTAATTATGTATTCAACATTTGATTATCAGTTAACTTTGCCTATGGTATCCTTCATAGAAAAAATCCTTGACTGGTGACGGGCACTGTTTCTGCTGTCGGGGGCTGCGTCGCTGTCCGGTAAAGGCGTGCAGTTGATGGCCGCGACCTCCACGCTGGGATGAGCCGCGCTCCCAGGGGAGGCAGGGGAGCCGAGCTGGAGCCATGGCCAGTACAGTGGTAGCAATTGGACTCACTATTGCTGCTGCAGGATTTGCAGGTCGTTATGTTCTGCAAGCCATGAAGCATATGGAACCCCAAGTAAAACAAGTTTTTGAAAGTCTACCAAAATCTGCCTTCAGTGGTGGCTATTACAGAGGTGGGTTTGAACCCAAAATGACAAAACGGGAAGCAGCATTAACACTAGGTGTAAGCCCTACGGCCAATAAAGGAAAAATAAGAGATGCTCATCGACATAATATGCTCCTAAATCATCCAGACAAAGGAGGATCTCCTTATATAGTAGCCAAAAATCAATGGAGCTAAAGATTTACTAGAAGGTCAAGCTAAAAAATGAAGTAAATGTTTGATGAATTTTGAGTTCATATTAGTTTGTGTATACAAGCATCAATTTTTTATAATAAAATGCCCAGTTACAATTAAAAAAAAAAATCCTTAATTTTAATGTAACCAAATTTGTCAAGGGATAGATATTGTGGCACATGCCTGTAATCCTAGTACTTTGTGGGGATGAGACAGGAGGATCACTTGAGGCCAGGAGGTAGAGGCTGCAGTAAGCCAAGATTACATCACCACACTCCAGCCTGGGTGATAAACTGAGAATCTTGTCTCTAAAAAATAGATAAATAAGTACACAAATTTAAAATTATTTAATCTTTCTTGTCTATCTTTATAAAGTTAATTTTATAACTTTACCTTTCATAATTGAGTCCCCTTTGCATTCAGTATTATGTACAAATCTTGTGATGTTTCTCTATATGGTGAGAGTTTTCTCAACATGATCTATTTAACAATTAATACCTTCTTCATTGATTTGTGGTTACACTTTTATTGTATATTAAGTCCCCAACATACTTGAATCTGTCTCTGAGAACTGCATTCTGTCCCACTGGGCTACTTGTCTGTTCTTAGGGTATGTTTTAATATCTGGTAAGATAAGTCCCTGTCTTGGCAGTTGCTTTCTTCCTTGCCTTATTTTTGAACTTCAGGTAGGGAAAATAATAAGTTATTCAAAATCTTTGGTTAATGAACATTCTCATCATTAGGTCATGTATGAACCACTTTTAATTTATTTTAAGTTATTTTTAATTGTGGTAAAAAAAAACCCTTAAGATTCACTATTTTAACCATTTTAAGTGTATATTTCAGTAGTGTTATGCATATTTACACTGTTGTGTAACAGATCTCCAGAACTTTTCAAACAAAAAACAAGGGCCGGGGGTAGTGGCTCAAGTCTGTCATCCTAGCACTTTGGGAGGCCGAGGCGAGAGGACTGCCTGAGCTCAGGAATTCAAGACCAGCCTGGGCAACTTGGTGAGACCTTGTCTCTACAATAAATCAAAAAATTAGCTGGGTGTGGTAGTGCACTCCTGTAGTTTTGGCTACTCGGAAGGCTGAGGCAGAAGGATCATCTGAGTCCAGCGGTTGACGCTGGGGTAGCCATGAGCGTGACACTGCACTCCAGCCTGGGCAAAGGAATGAGACTCTGACTCAAAAAAAAAGAACAAAAGTATCAAGTTATAAGTAGTCTTCTAGGACTTACCTTTTTCACTCCATATTATACTGCTAAGATTCATCCTAACCACTATTTGTAGTTAATTATATTTCATGTTATTTTCATAAGTTTTATATGTTATATGTATTATTTAAATGTTATATAATATTGCATTATGTGAACATATCACAACTACTTATCCATTCATCTATGTATAGGCATTAAGCCATTTCCAAATGCTTGCTATTACAAACAGCATTGCTATGAAAAATCCTAGAAGGATGTACCAAAATGTTCTCTTGGTATACATCTTGGAATTAAAAACCTGGATCAAAGGGAATTTGAATATTAAACTTTAAAAGACAATGCTAAACTGTTTTCAAAGTGGCTTCTCCGCAAAACGAAGACTATACTTGAGAACAGTCCCAGCATGGGGCTAGAAAGGATCAGAATATCTGCTGACTGAACAAATAAATAGACATTGTGGAACACAGAAGTCGAATGGAAGGAGTGTGAATCATGCCTCTGATAATCACTGGTTGAGTGGGGCTCAGTTAATTTCTTCAATCTTCAGTTTCTTGATCCATATAATGACAAAATGAATACTACCTACCTCATGCAAAATATCTGGCACACTATATAGTAATTAATAATTGCTAGCTGGTGCGATTATGTCTATGTAATTACACAGTTGGTAATGCCCCAACTATGCTTTCGTTCTGCTTATCCTCTCTAGAACCCACCTAAAGTAGATTTGAGAGTGATGGGTCCCCAAGAATTGTAAAACTGGTGGTTATGACTATTACCTAAAATATGCCTGGGTAGGGAGAAGAACTTTAGATGAACCAGGACAAAAAATCAGGAATAGCAAGATGGGTTGTCCAAACATAATAGCAAATAATAGAGACCCCAGCTCACAAGACTGTTCATAAATCTAGTCTATAAATATTTCTATACTAATTCTACAAACAAAACCGAATGACAAACTGGGGAAAGATATTTGCTGCATATGTAAAAGGCTTATTCGTGATCTACAAAAAGTTCTTAAAAATCAATAAGGGCCAGGTCTAGTGGCTCAAGCCTGTAATCCCATCACTCTGAGAGGCTGAGACGAGAGGACTGCTTGAGTCTGTGGGCTTGAGACCAGCCCAGAGAACATGGTGCGACCTCATCTCTACAACAAATTTTTTTAAAAATTAGCCAGGCTGGTAGCACGTGCCTGTAGTTCCAGCTACTTAGAAGGCTGAGGGGAAGGCTCGCCAAAGCCCAGCAGATTGAGGCTGAGGTGTCCATGAGTGTGCCACTGCACTCCAGCCTGGGCAACAGAATGAGACTCCGACTCAAAAAAAAAATAAGAAGAAACATTCCGGCTGGGTGCGGTACCTCAGCCTGTAATCCTAGCACTTTGGGAGGCCAAGGTGAGAGGACTGCCTGAGCCTATGGGTTCAAGACCAGCCTAGGCAACTTGGTGAGACCTTGTCTCTACGATAAATCACAAAAATTAGCTGGGCGTGGTGGTGTGCATCTGTAGTTACAGCTACTTGGAAGGCTGAGACGGAAGGATCGCCTGAGCTCAGCAGGTCAAGGCTGCGGTGGTCGTGAGCAGACCGCTGCACCCCTGCCTGGGCAACAGAGTGAGACTCCAACTCAAAAAAAAAAAAAAAAAAAAAGAAAAGAAACATTCCAAAAGAATCCCAAGCAAGGGAACCAAATACACCACATGGCTCCAACTGTAAATAATATTTACAAGTCATAATAATATAAACAATGAATATTTATTTAACTAAAACTGGAAAGAGGAAATGAGTATATGTGAGGGGTACAGATACGGCAATATAAAATAATTATTACCTTCCAAAGCACAAAGTTAATACATAATGTTTAAAATAGAAATTTATTCATTAATATAAATACATTATTTAAAATACAAGGCCAGGATCAGTGGCTCATGCCTGTAATTCCAGCACTTTGGGAGGCCAAGGTAAGAGGACTGCTTGAAGCCAAGAGTTCAAGACTACCCTGAGCAACATAGTAAGATCACGTCTCTACAAAAAAATTTAATTAGCCCCATGTGCTGCCACACACCTGTAAACCTACATACTTGGGAGACTGAGGCAGAAGGATCACTTGAGCTGAGGAGTTGGAGGCTGCTGTGAGTTATGCTTGTGCCACTGCACTACAGCATGGGTGACAGAACAAGAACCCGTCTCAAAAAAAAAAACAAACTCTGCTATATCTGCCTTTCAATAAGAGAATTTAATCCATCTATATTTGAAACAATTAAGGATAAAGAATAATTTACTTCTGCTATTTAGCTATCTGTTTTCTGTATCTCATATTTTTTTCTAATTTTTTCAATTACTATTTTTTTAAAACAAATTAGATTAATGGAATCTAAATTCTACCCGTAAGAAGCTTGGTTTAGCCGGGCTCAGTAGCTCAGCCTGTAATCCCTGCACTTTGGGAGGCTGAGGTGAGTGGATTGCCTGAGCCCGCGGGTTCGAGACCCGCCTGGGCAACTTGACAAGACCTCATCTCTACAAAAAAAAAATCAGCCGGGCATGCTAGCGCATGCCTGTAATTCCGGCTACTTGGAAGGTTGAGGCGGAAGGATCGCCAGAGCCCAGTGGGTCGAGGCTGCAGTGGCCGGGAGTGGCCACTGCACTCCAGTCTGGGTGACAGAGTGAGACCCCAACTCAAAAAAAAAAAAAGAAGCTTGGTTTGCCCAGTCAAATGATCTTCCCTTCTTTCCAACTGAATAGTTCCTGATGAATATCTCCTTCACGAACTTGTCCCACAATGCTTAAAAGGGAGGACCTACCTTTTCTAGTCATGAAAGTTGTCTTATGTCTTAGCCTTGTTTTCACCCTCTCAATCATTTGCCCCATACACACACATACATTCCATATACTATTCATCATTCATACATAAAGTTCATTGTTACTGTCTTTCTCAGCCTACATGTGGCATGGGTTAGGCTGGGCCCTGGAATATTTATGAAGAGTCTCTTGATGACTGACAGACATAGAAATGAGAGGCAAAGTGGCTTACATTGTAGGAGCGGGGGTGCCTCTGCTTCCATTGCACCAGGAGCAGCTGGGCCACCACCAAGGTAGCGATGAGGATGAGGACCATTTCAGCGTGCATGGCTTCGTGACCGCGGTGCTTGGCATGCATGCGTGCATGCTCGACCCTGAAAGCCAAACACACAGGGTGAGTCAAGTCAGGGGTGGTGTAGTAATAAAGAGGTAGCACTTTCCAGAGATATCCCACCAGTCAATAGCTCAGAATACATTCCTGTGCTTTGCAGCTGCAGAGTACCATACAAATTAGGGGCTAGATGGATACATGCCAAAGAGGACAGGCATTTTGGGATAGAACCATTGCTATATGGTCTCTAGTAACCAAGTTCAGATATTGCTGCCTGGCTCCCATGGCAAAAACAGCTGACACCTTTCTTGCAGCACAAAGGAGGTCCAGGAGAAACCTGTGTCACTGACCATTTCAGGCCTATTTCAACCTGACACTGGAAGAAAAAAGTAACCCCAAAAGGTTAAAGACATAAAGCCTCATAGTCTTAGTCAGTGATATTTATTACACCAATAAAAGAGTAACATTGTAAAGTGTGTACTGATTCCAGGGTTAAAGTCTTGCCTTATTTATCCAACCCTCGCAGCCAGGGTCAGAGATCCTTAAGGCTAGTTAAAGCCTGAAAAGTCTGGACTGCTTCAACTTTATACTAATCTAACAATGACTTCACCATCAGTACCCACAGGTAAACAGCCTTCTCAAGGGCTTAAGGAAGTTCAGTAATTAGAGAGTACAGTTCTGGTCTTAAAGAATGGCGGCAGCAAGTGACTCCCTTGGCCAATATTGGCAAGAAGCTTGCTCTAACAACAGCCACTTCTCCCACTATGGGGTCAGAATCAACCAAAGGAGAGGAATGAGAAAGGAGTTAGAAAGAAAACTGAATACAAACGTAACTTGCTGTCAATGCTTTTATACAAATTCCCATTATACCAGGGTATTTGGAAGGGAGGAGAAGGACAACATAAATGATGTCTCATGGAATTCTCAGGGACAATGGCAGATTAACAGCAAAAATAACCTAGTACAATGAATTATGAATAGGTCAATGATAAAGCAAGTATAACAAAAAGTTAACTATAGAATCTAGGTGGTAGATATAAGAGTATTTACTGTACAAGTGTTTCAACTTTTCTATATGTTTAAAGTTTTTTATAATAAAATGAAAGGGGAAGCTTGGTGGACAGAATGGGAAGCCAAATGCCAGTCAGCCACCTCATCACCTAAGGGTTCATCTTATATAAAATTCTACCCTGGGTGGGAGCATCTGACAGAAAGAATAGGATTGGGGGTGAGAAACTTAGGTTCAGACCCACCTATATGGCCTTGGCCAAGAAGCCTCACATCTCTACATCACAATTTCTTTGTCTGTCAAAAGGAGTCCATATCTTTCCTGCCTGCCTCATGGGGTTGTTGTGAGGATGGGCTAAGTCATGAGGGTAGAGCACACTTAAAAACACCTAAGGATCTCAACGCAGTGTTCCTGGAAAGAAAATGGATAAATAAATACACCTAAGGGATGAGGACTTAGAAAGATAGCAAAAGGTAAGTTCCTTGTTCTCAGACAATATATAACTGAATGGATGTACATAACCTGAAATCAAAGAGAGGACCTAGAAAAGACCAAAAAGTCATCCAGTTCAAGTTTCCATCCAATGCAAAAAGTACTTTTATAACCTTTGCCAAATACCTCTGCTGGCTGAGAAGACGTGCTTTTTAAGATAATCTGTTCTACAACCAGCAGTGTCTGGCACATTGTAGTTACTCATATTTGTTTATAAATGAGTAAAATCTCAATGTTTTAGGGATAGAAGGTTCACTACTTCCCAATACACTTTGACTATTATAGATATTTCTGACAATAAGACAAAACTTTATCTTTCTACAGCTGCAACGCACCAGACCTAAATCTATATTTTGAAACAACAAAGGACTCATCCACTCCTCTTTCCCAAGGCCACCCCTTCAAAGATGTGTCACGATCTCATTAAAACAAAACAAAACTATCCTGTCCCCACCACCATTTTCCTGCACCCTTTTAGGCTAGTAGTTCTAGATCTTCTAGCCACTTTTCAAATAGCATGATATGAGACTATTAATCCTGGTTGTCTTACTCTAGACACGATCCAGTTAAAGATCCTCTTAAAATGCAATGCTTAGAACAAACTATTTGTGACCTCAGGCACAGTGGGACTGTCACCTCCCTACAGCAGATAACATATTTCTATGAACATCTTCTAAATATTTTGGTTGTTGACATACATAACTGGTGCATATTGAGCTTAAAGTCATCATAAATCGAACTGGGTCTGTCACATGAATTGGTATCTTTGCCATTCTATATTTTTAAAATTGAGAGTTTTGGCCGGGCTAGGTGGTTCAGGCTGTAATCCTGCACTTTGGGAGGCCGAGGTGAGTGAACTGCCTGAGCCCGTGGGTTCAAGACCTGCCTGGGCAACTTGGTGGAGACCTCATCTCTACAATATATATAAAAAAATTAGCCGAGTGTGGTAGTGTACGCCTATAGTTCTGGCTACTTGGAAGCCTGAGGCGAAAGGATCACTGGAGCCCAGCAAGTCAAGGTTGCAGTGGCCAGGAGCGGCCACTGCACTCCAGTCTGGGTGACAGAGTGAGACCCCAACTCAAAAAATAAAAAATAAAATTGAGAGTTTTAATCTAAATGAAGGGATTTTTTTCTATTAAATTCTATTTGGTTGATATCACCTCACTGATCAGCCACCTTGTGAAGTTTGTGGGGCTGGTACTCTGACATCCCTTTACTGACAAGAAATCATGACAAGATAACTGTTGACTCATTCTGGTCACAAAATAAGTTAGTAGCAGAGTTGAGATCAGAAGACACATTTCTCATTTTCTTTTTTTTCTATATATATTTTTCCTAGTCAGTTTAGTCTAATATCAAACATCTCCCATTTTCTTAACCAGAGCTTTCCATCCTGTCACAGATAATGATGCTAATGATTATAATCATCTCTAAAGCAGGTAACACTTACTGGAAGTTTACCAACATGCCAGACACTGTTCTAAGAATTTTCCCATATATTAATCTCTATGACTCTATGAGGTACAGCTACTGTTAGAAACTTCATTTTACAAATGGGGCAAACTCAGGTTGTAAGAAGTTAAGTAACTGGCCCAAGATCACACAATAGTAAATGCCAGAAATAATATTCAAGCTCAGATGGATGGTTTGGTGTGATCACTTACTTACTCCCCAGATCTAAGGGAGTGACCCAGGTACTTGGAAAGATCCCAACAGACCTGTCCTGCTGGTTATGAGTCACTGCCTCCCATAGACAGAAAAGCAGAAAGGAAGGTTAGATATATACCACTCCATTAGCTGGGTTAACCTGCAATTCCCAGCCTGCAGGACCCCCACTGCCACACTTACCTCCATTGTTCCTCTGGGGAAAGGTCTGACATATCAACCTGTAGAAAGACACCATCAGAAAAATCTGTTAGTATCTTAGAACTGTCTCTGCCCAATATAAGGTGCTCACGCATTCATCAATACCTTCAAGGAATTACGGAAGTTTGAAGTCTTTCAATCTCTATGAAGCCTTCCCCAACATTCTATTTCACACTGACTTCTCCCTTCCCTAGCCATTTAGTTGGGTTCATGTCTATGACTGAATGTGTGTTGCGTGTCTGTGCTGGACAATGAAGGCAGCAGAGTGCAAGAGTCCTAACTCCCAAGACACTCACAGTCTACTGAGGAAGACAGACATATAAACAGAAAATTTCTTTATTATGTAATAAAGATTGTCCATGAAAAAATAAAGAAGTGGATCTTAACCCAATCTGGGGTGTTACAGATTAGGGAAGGCTTCCTGGAGATGTGAAATATTATCCAAATGAAGAAATAAGAGAAATATGTTCCAGGCAAAGGAACTAGTAGGGACATGAAGGAATAAAGTTCTACAGTATATAAACAATTGAGTATGGGGAGAGCAAAAAGTATGAACAGGATCAATGGGAGACGAAGTTAAATAAAACAGTCTGTCATATAATGCCATGACTAAATGGTCCTATGGTCGCAAGTAGAACACTGGGGCTGAACAACCCGAGCTTTAGTTCCTGCCCTGATTTTAACTAGAGATATGGTCTTGCAACCTCAAAGTTCTGCCTCTAATTGGTAAATCTGTCTTTTTAGAGCAGGGTTCCTCAATCTTGGCACTACTGATATTTGGGGGTAGTTAATTCTTTATTGAGTAGAGTGTCCTGTACATTGCCAGTAGCATCTTCCCAGCTACAACAAACAAGAATGTCTATAACACTGTCAAATCCCAGGTGAACAAAAAATTGCCCCCAGTTGAAAACCACTGCTCTAGAATACTACATTTTTTGAGATCAGGGTTCAAGTCTTCTACTTGGTTGTAGCCATAGAGAAGCACACCCAGGTCTCAGTACTTAAGTCACCCAACACATTCTTACACTGAACTCAGCTGAAAATGTTCTAGGATCTAAAGAAGAAAGACAAGGCCTTAGAAACATTCAAGTGAATCCATCAACAACTATTCCTTTAGTACTTAAGATGTTCAAGGCCCAGTTTCCCACTGTTTTGAAAATTTCAGAAAAGTACCATAAGTAGACCATTTGAAATAAAACAGGCAGAACTCCATTCTACTGTCAAGTCAAATCAGCACATATTTACCAGGTATCCTTTATGTGTGTACTGGGAATGCTTATCACTATGCAAGGAAAGCTTTTTGGCTTCTACATTTGTTAGCTAAATTAAAAAAAAAAAAATCCAAAGGCTTTGCCTAACCAATCTGGGCAATGAAGTCAATCACCCACCTTTCTTTTCCTACTCCACACACTGCCTCACAAAATTTATTCTGATGCCCTCACTCAGGCCTTCATCTCCCCAGAAGGATAAAGGTCAGATTCTCTGGAAAAGATAAGTAGATGCAGAAAACAGAAAGGTCCAGCTGGGAGGTAACTGAGCAGACAATTAAGGGCCACATTTCCTAAAGGAACAATTGCTAGCCATGATGGCTCATGCCTATAATCCCAGCACGTGGGGAGGCTGAGGCACGAGAATTGCTTGAGCCCAGGAGTTCGAGATCAGCCTGGACAACACAGTGAGAACTGTCTGCACAAGATAATAAAAACAAAAAAAATGTAGCCAGTTGTAGTGGCAAACTCCTGTGGTCCCAGTTACTTGGGAGACTGAGGTAGGATTATCTGGGGTAGTGGCTGCAGTGAGCCATGATTGTACCACTGCACTCCGGCCTAGGTGACAGGGTGAGACCTTGACTCAAATAAATAAGTAAATAAATAAAGGCACAATCAATGCACAGGTTTCATGCTGTATTTCAAAACTCTTTTCTTCTTCTTTTCCAACTTGGACTTGCATCTTGGAGTGAGTGTCTCTTTAGAGTTGATGCCCTAGCACTTTGTTTGCCTCACCCTGGTCCTGGCCCTGCTAAGGTCTATCTTGCTCCCATCCCATAAACCTGGAAGTTCCCTCAGAGTTAAGACACAGTTTTCGCTGATTTGTCTTCCAAGACAAACAGCTTAGAGATGTATATTAAGCACTCAATGAACTGAAGAGAATTCTCTCTAATAAGATATGCAAGTATGTTGACAAACTAGCATCTCATCTGGAGATGATTAAGTTGGAGACCAAATAAAAACCTGAAAAATAACTAACAAGCATCTGGGAAAGCAGTATTCATTTGACACCTGGGAAATCCTGTGAAAAAAACTACATAACAAAATAACTATATGTTCAAGGAAGCATGACTAGTTCATTGAAGGAAAATCCAGAGGACTGGGCCATGCACCAAGGTGCTTCTCTTTGAGATAGAGGACCAAGCATGCTACTGTCTATGCCTTAGCTTCTCTATCTGGGAGATAATCTCCATCTGGGAGAGGAATAAGACTTCTGACTTCATCATGGGGCTGTGAAGAAAGTACACACAAGGTGACCAAGTGACTTCACTATCTTTCCTTCTGGGAAACTGGACATACTTTATGAATTACTAGAAGAGACTGGGGCTGTTGAATGTTGGCGAAGCACAGGACAGTAATGCTTTCAGAGCCTCAAGGAGAGCAGCTCATGAGCGCAAGCACTAAGGCCGAGGTGAGTCTTGGGGCTTAGAGGATCATTAGCACTTCATGGAGCAGTAAAAATGTTAAGAGTAAGACATTATTTGGCTTTAATATTTTCCTCCTGAACAAAAAGGTTATTTAAATTACATCCAAACTAGTCTTCTGGCTCAAGTGGAAAAACAAGAAAAGCTGTAAACTATGGCTATAATTAACTTACACCATCTGGAAAGACATCTTTATTTGCTCTCTTGTTAAGGAGTTTATTCATTTGGGACCAAGCATGAACCCAGTCTGAAGGAACCTCATTCAAAGCTTAGGAAGTTAATTAGGCAGGCTCTCAAGGCAAGGGTACTTACTGATTAATGGGCTCATATCCATAACCAACTCCCAAGACCTACACAATGTTTTAATACTAGCCAGTCACTCCTCTCAGGATCTCATAAGACCCCCTAGTCACGCCAATCTTCAAAAGCCCAGATTTAAAAGAAATTAAACCAGCGGAGCATGATGGCTCACATCTGTAATCCCAGCACTTTGGGAGGCTGAGGTGAGAGGACTGTCTGAGTCCCAGGGTTCAAGATCAGTCTGGGCAACTTGGTGAGATCTCATCTCTACAATAAATCAAGAAAAATTAGTTGGGCATGGTTGCGCGTGTCTGTAATTCCAGCTACTTGAAGGGCTGACTCGGGAGGATAACCTGAGCCCAGCAGGTTGAGGCTGCAGTGGCTGTGAGCAGTGGGCCACTGCAATCCAGCCTGGCAACAGAGTGAGACTCCAACTCAAAAAAAAAAAAAAAAGTTAAACTGAAAATACCAGTCAGAGAGAATTCTGCAAAAATGGAAAATGATCAGAAGCTGGCTGCTATATTTGCTCAGGAGCAAAAGACCCAAGGACCAACTACTGTATCCCCATGAAGAGGTCTCTTGTCTCCCTCAAATATCATATACTCTGTGATCTCTGTCTTTAGACACACGTTATTTTGTCCTTTAAGGCCCTCTCTTCCACCAAATCACATTCTGCCTTCCTGCAAAACTCTGGCCAAATCCTTCTAGTTTCTGGAAAGTTCTTTAGACAGATCCCAATTACTGACAACATAAACATTCTCTACTGCTTAAGTGTGGTCTGCAGCCCAGCAGCAACAGTACCCTAAGAGTTTAAGAAATAAAGAATCTCAGACTCCATCTCAGACCTCCTGAATCAGAATCTGCATTTTAATAAGATACTGAAGTAATTCATATGTATATTAAAGTTTGAGAAGCACTGCTCCTAAATCCCACCACTTATACTCATAAACTGCATCCACAGCCATATGAATCTGCATATCTGATGCTTTTCTTAATAACAACTTTACTGAGATTTAACTCACATATCATAAATTTCACCCATCTAAAGTGTACTATTTTGTACAAAATCTCAGACAAAAGGAATGTATTTTTCTTTTTTTGAGTTTTATTGCACAGCATGGTGAATATAGTTAATACTAGAGAATTGTACATTTCAAAACTGCTGAGAGTAAATTTTCAAATGTTCTCACTGCAAAAAATGTTAAGTATTTGAGATGACAGATGTGGTACTAGCTTGATTTAATTATTCCACATTTTATTTGCAAATCATAACATCACTTCATCCCCCATAAATTATAAATTGTCAATTTACAATTTTTAAAAATAAAGTGTATTACGCAGTGGTTTTCAGTATATTCAGAGTTGTGCCACCATCACCACTATTTAAGTTTAGAACATTTTTGTCACCTCAAAAGAAACCACATTCCAGTTAGTAGTCACTCCCCATTCTCCCCGCAGCCCAAGGCAACCACTAATTTACTTCCTGTCTCTGTAGATTTGCCTAGACAGTTCATATAAATGGCATCATACAATATGTGGTCTTTTGTGGCTGACTTCTTTTCACACAGCATAATTTTTTCAAGGTTCATTCATTTTGTAAAATGTATGGTTGTTCATCCCTCTTTATTGCCAAACAGTATTCTATTATACAAACGTCAAATTTACTTATCCATTCCTCAGTTGATGGACATGGAGAATTGTTTCTACTTTTTGACTACTACAAATAATGCTGCTATGACCATCCATCTATAAGTTTTATGAATATGTTTTCATTTTTCTTGAGTATATATCCAGGAGTAGAATCATTGGGTCATAGGGTAACTTTATGCTTAAGCTTTGAGGGACTTCCAAACTGTTTTCCATTGCAGCTGTACCATTTTACAGTCCCAGCAGCAGCATATGAGGGTTCCAGTTTCCCCATATCCTTGCCAACACATTAAAGCATTCCAGTGGGTATGAAATGGTAACTCATCGTGGTTTTGAATTTCCATTTCCCTGGTATCTAATTATGTTGAGCATCTTTTTGTGTGCTCTTTGGTCATTTGTATATTTTCTTTGGAGAAAAGTCTATTCATATCCTTTGTCTAGTTTTTTCCTTTTTTTAAACATAGGGTCTTGCTATGTTGCCCTGGCTGGGGTGCAGGAGCTATCCACAGGTACAATCATTGTACAGTACTATATCCCTGAACTCCCAGGCTTAAGTAAGTCTCCTGTCTCAGCCTCTCAAGTAGCTAGGACTATAGGCACATGCCACAATGCCCAGGGTTTTTTGTTTGTTTGTTTGTTTTTTGGGGTTTTTTTAATTGAAGTCTCACTCCGTCACCCAGGCTGGAGTGAAGTGGCATGCTCACAGCCACCCCAGTATCACACTGCTGGGCTCCGGTGATCTTCAGCCTCAGCCTTCCAAGTAGCTAAAACTATAGGCGTGCACCACCACGTCCGGCTAATTTTTTGATTTATTATAGAGACGAGGTCTCGCCAAGTTGCCCAGACTGGTCTCGAACCTGCGAGCTAAGACAATCCACTCACCTCAGCCACCCAAAGTGCTGGGATTATAGGCTGAGACACCGAGTTCGGCCTCACAGTGCCCAGTTTTACTGGGTTATCTTTATAGTTGAGTTGTAAAAAGTTCTTTATATATTCTGGATACAAAGTCCTTTATGTGATGTATGACTTGCAAATATTTCCTTCTATTCTGTGGGTTGTCTTTTTACTTTCTTGATGATGTTTTTTGCAGCACTAAAACTTTTAATTTTAATGAATTCCAATTTATATTTTGTATTTTGTTGCTTGTGCTTTTGGTTTCATATCTAAGAACATTGCCTAATCTGGTCATGAAGACTTTTGTCTATGTTTTCTACCAAGAGTTTTACAGTTTTAGCACCTACATTTAGGTCTTTGGTCCATTTTGAGTTAATTTTTGTATATGTATGGTATGAGGTAAGAGTCCAACTTCACTCCTTTTGCATGTGGCTATCCAGGTGTCCCAGCATCTTTTGTTTAAAAAACTATTCTTGATCTTCATCTGCACTTAATTCTTTTTTGAGTCAGGGTCTCACTCTGTCACCCAAACTGGAGTGCAGTGGCATGATTATGACAATCACGGTGCAGAGCAGTTTCAACCTCTTGGGCTCAGGAGATCCTTCCACCTCAGCATCCCAAATAGCTAGTACAACACCACACCAGGCTAATTGCTTTTATTTTTTGTAGACATGGGGTTTCACTATGTTGCTCAAGCTGGTCTTGAACTCCTGAGTTCAAGAAATCCACCTGCCTTGGCCTGTCAAAGTGCTGGGATTATAGGTGTGAGCCACTGCACCCGGCCTCCTGCACCTGACTCTTCATATTGGTTTTTACCCTCCTTTGTTTTCCACTATTCTTATTAAGTATCCTCACAGCTCTATAAATGTTGCTGACAGACTCTCAAAAAAGACTAAAAGATAGGCCAGATGTGGTGGTTCACGCTTATAATTCCAGCACTTTGGGAGGCTAAGGTGGGAGGACTGCTTGAGCCCAGTTTCAGACCAGCCTAGGCAACATAGTAAGACTTCATCTCTACAAAAAAATTAGCCTGGAGTGGTGGTGCACTTGCAGTCCCAGCTACTAGGGAGGCTGAGGCAGAAGGATTATGTGAGCCCAGGAGGTTGAGGCTGCAGTGAGCTGTGATCTAATCCACTGCACTCCAGCCTGGGTGACAGACTTCAGCTCCCCACCCCCTCCAAAAATTACAAACATATAAAGATAAATGGACACACACATACACACACACCTCTGAAGCTATCTGTGAGGTTTGATACATTTACTCATCAATTCCCATTTTAAGTACTCCTACTTTAAACATGCAGGTCCCGGACTAGTCAAGAAAACAGAGATGAACCAGATGTATTCCCCATACTTGAGGAAAAGACAATAAAAATAAAATAGAAAAAAGACAATAGAAAATAAAATAACCAGGCTCTTTTAAAAGCAGAAGTTTGCTAAGCCCAGGAAGCATAATCGTTTCCATTTTATAGAAGGCACAGATGAGATATAAAGCTGAGAAATGCTGACTCATCAAACATCATGGTGATTTGAGAAAGGAGGAGGAGTGTTAGGGAGAAGACCACACACGCCTTAGAGAACTCAGTGTCAGAGCTTATGGCCTCAAACAGCCATAGCAATGAATATTTGTCACAAGGTCCTGCCAGAGTCAGATTATGACTTTCATGGTTCCTAGACACTTTTGCTTTTGTGGTTACCTTCCTCTATAAATATATATATGTTTTATGACCACACTGGTAAAAAGAGATAGATTATTCCATTTTTCTTCTAATTTTAAAACATTAATATTAAAACATTTCCGTGGGCCCTGTGCATTGTGACTACTGTAACTGATGGGTAAGTCAGCCCTGGGCCCTGCTATCTCCTCATAGCTACAGATTTAGTGTTCTCTCCTCAGTTGCCATGTCACAGTGCTCAGATGCTTTTTAGATTATCTTCTCTACTGGGCCTATCTGACCAAGCAGAATGAGGCTGACGCACACTAAAACTCACATTGCCTAAATTCACAAAAAAATGTAACCTCAATTACAGTCATATAAGCACTACAGATACATCTGACAATAGTGTGTATTCTGTGTTCAAGAAGGGTTTAGATATATTCATGAATGATCAAACCCAAACAAAAAAACAGACATGTCACTAACCTACAAATGCCAAAGTCAGAGAGCATGTGCCTGGCATCTTGAAGGTAGCCAATAAATATGTTTGTTCAGTTGTTCATACATTCATTCAATCAATCACAAAACAGGCATGATACAGTCTGTTCCCTTGTAAAACTTATTTTCTAAAGCAGAAAACAGTTAATAAACACATATTAAATAATTTATTGTAACAGTGTTATAAAGAAAAATAAAGCAGTCTAAAGGAAAAAAGAGTGAAAAAGGCGGAAGTTTTGTTGCTGTATGTAGTTTCTCCAAAAGGTTTCCAGCACCAGGAGAACATACTGGGCAGGATGGACAGTGACACAGCACATACGATATGTCGCATTTCCTTGGGTTTTATCTTACTCCCACTTTTTACCCCAAGAAATGACTTCAGGGCAACAACTACCCTTCTCAGTGAAGAGAAACACAGTTGTATGTCCTAATCTAGCATAGTTCTTTACTTGCTATATGTTAACAAACAGGATACTTCTTTCTATGCCTCAGTTTCCCCATCTATAAAATAAGAAGGTTGGCTTAGATAACTTTCAAGTTCCCTTAAGCTAAATGCTATAAAAATTCTCACTAAATCTGTCTACTCCAAAGCTCTGGAGTAAGCTATAATACTTTGGCCTTCAAAATTGTCAGTTTCCTTAGTTACCATGGATGTAAAAGCAAAATACCTTTAGTGTGGTGAGGTATGATGTAATTGGATGCTATCAAATTAAATCAATAAAAACTTTCCAGTCAGGCATGGTGGCACATGCCTATAATCCTAGCACTTTGGGAAGCCAAGGCGGGAGATTGCTTAAGCCCAGGAGTTCAAGACTAGCCTAGGCAACATGACGAGACATTGTCTCCACAAAAAAATAAAAAATTAGCCAGGTAGCCGGGCATAGTGGCTCTCATCTGTAATCCCAGCATTTTGGGAGATTGAAGAGAAAAGATTGCCTGAGCCCATGGGTTCAAGATCAGCCTGGGCAACATGTTGAGACCTCGTCTTCACAATAAATCAAAAAAATTAGCTGGGCATGGTGGCACACGCCTGTGGTTCCAGCTACTTGGAAGACTGAGGAGGAAGGATTGCCTGAGCCCAGCAGGTCGAGGTTGTAGTGGTCGTGAGCGTGCCACTGCACTCCAGCTTGGGCAACAGAGTGAGACTCCTACTCAAAAAAAAAAAAAAATTAGCCAGGCATGGTGGCGTGAGCCTATAGTCCCAGTTACTTGGGATGCTGAGGTGGAAGGATCTCCCTGAGCCCAGGAAGTCAAGGCTGCTATGAACCATGATAGTCATGACTGTGCCACTGCCCTCCAGCATGGACAGCAGAGTGAAACCCTAACTTAAAAAAAAAAAGTTGCTAAGTGACTACCATATGTATATAATATACCAGTAATATCCCCTGAAGCCAGAGGATGGCCTCCCATCCTGGTTTCAATTACCAGCTAACTGCAGAAGGCCCTAAACTCTGAAATCCTACCCCACCCACTTTTTGGCTGAGCAAACAGTGTTTCAGAAATCTCAGCTGATCCTTCCATAATACTGATAACTCTACGGCTAGATATTTCCTTCTTTCACAAAGCATGAGAGAGAAATAGCCCAAACTTTGCCCTTAATGTTTTCAGTCTAGGGAGTGGCAGAAAACAGACTACTAAACATAATATAACATGATAAGGATAATCATTAACGTATAATCAAAATGCTGTGTAAGACCCAGAAAAAGGAGAGATTAGCTAGCTCGTGAACCTGGTAGGAATACAGCCCCACGACAAGGCTAGCTGCCTCTATCTGGTGAGGTTCCAACATTGTGGTCTGCTGGGCGATTAGGATAACAAGTGAAGTCCAAAGGTTCACAGGCTACTGTTCTCTTCCCATTCCCATTCTTCCCCAGTCCTTAGCTTTGAATTCAAGGCTAATAAATCAGAGTGGAATTATCTCATCTTTCAGTCCGCCAAGGTCATAAATCAGCTGGGGATACTACAGACATTGGATACGGTTAGCCAAACTGTGAGATCCGACATGGGCAGCACGCTTGGGCAGTGAAGTGGAAGTAGACATAGCTGTCACAGCAGTGTGGGGCTGGCTGCCCTCACCTCTGTCACCACCAAAAAGCATATCCTCCAGACCAGCTGCGTTGAGAAACTTTTTCAATTTAAACTTTTCAGATTTGGGGGCAGCTAAAGTTTGCTTCTTTGGTACTTCAATTCTTATCCAAATTTATACTTTACAGTCTAGCTTTCTCCTCCCCAGGCCCACTGCCTTCACGCTTTCCTATATGCACTGCAGCCTCCCATGCACCACAAACTTTTCTACCCATCCTTAAAGACTCAATCCAGATGGCACCTCCTCCAGAAACTCTTTCAGAACAGAACTATCCTCTACAAATTCCCAACACCTTTATAGCCTGGACTGTTCATGTGCTGATTATATCTACCCATCTATGAAATCTCCCTTTCATTTTGCATTCCCATCCCTCCTTGATTCAGACTTTATCCCTTGTTCTTTCTTGGATAATTGCAGCAGCCTCCAAAGTGATCTCCCTGGCTCTAACCTTGCCAACACAGACTCCTAACACAGGCGCAGTCACAGTGATCTTTATCAGACACACATCTGACTACATTATCCTCCAGCTCTGACAAAACTTTCATGATTTTCTATTGCCTTGGGGTTACAGTGCAAACTCCTTAGTAGGACACACAAGGGATTTCATGATGTGGCCCAACCGGTTACCTTATCTCACCACTCTCCAGTCACAGTGAACCACCGACCACTCTAACAAGTCCTTCCTCAGTGCTCTGGCTGCTTCCATCCTCTCTCCCTAGAATTCTCTCCTCACTTTCACTATCCAGCTCATTTCTATTCACTTTATAAGATGGAATTCAAATATCACCTCCTTCATGAGACATTCTCCGGCTTCATTGATTCATACAACATAACATACATAACAATATAACAACTGTTAAGTAATCATGTATTAAGCTCTAGACCAAGGGTCTGTGACATTTTTGGCATCACAATCTGGTTTGGTAGAAAACAATTTTTCCATGGACTAGGGGGGAGGAGTGGTTTTGGGATGATTCGAGCGAGTAACATTTATTGTGCATTTTATTTCTATTATTATTACATTATAATATATAATGAAATAATTATACAACTCACCATTAAAAAAAAAGAGGGACAGACAGAAGTGGTAAATAAAATAATGGGCAGGCTGCCACTGATCTCACAGGAGGCGGAACTCGCTGCGGCTCACCTCCTGATGTGCAGTCCGGTTCCTAACAGGAACTGGTACTGGTCCATGGCCCAGAGTTTGAGGACCTCTTGCTCTAGACTGAGGATATAGTAATAAAGAAACAGGATGTGCACAGGTGGGAGTGGCGGATACACTTAAAGCCCAGACTTCTTTGCCACTATACAATACAACCATGTAACCAAAAACTATTAGCATCCCCTAAAACTATCAGAAGTTAAAAAAAAAAAAAAAAAAAGGGCTGAGCATGGCGCTCATATCTGTAATCCCAGCACTTTAGAAGGCCAATGAGGGAGGATTGCTTGAAGTCAATAGTCTGAGACCAGCCTGGGCAACACAGCAAGACTCATCTCTAACATAAATTAACAGTTCTCACCCTCAAGGAGCTTAAAGTCTATTGTATCTCCTTAGTTGGAGTAATGAAGCCAAGATATTTTTTAAAGTTTTGTTGAGATATATCATCCATTTTAAGTGGGAAATTCAATGATTGCTACTATTTTTATTTTATTTTATATTATTATTATTTTTTTTTTGAGTTGGAGTCTCACTCTGTTGCCCAGACTAGAGTGCAG
>NW_007252938.1:226995-237593 GCF_000164805.1 Carlito syrichta
CCTCAGCCTTCCAAGTAGCTGGAACTACAGGAGCGCGCTACCACGCCTGGCTATTTTTTTTTTTATTTACTGTAGAGATGAGGTCTCGCCAAGTAGCCCAGGCGGGTCTCGAACGCGTGGGCTCAGGCAATCCACTCACCTCAGCCTCCCAAGGCACGGGATTACTGAGCCGGTCAATTGTTACTATTTTTAATATAAGATACAACCATCTCATTTTTTTTTAGTATTCTGTAACTTATTGTTCATATATGTTTGTGCCTATAATACATACTGATTGCTATACATATACACACATACTTGTTTGAGCTAAACAGCTAAGTCAAAAAGAGTTACTGGCCGGGCTTGGTGGCTCACACCTATAAACCCAGCACTTTGGGAGGCTCTGGTGAAAGGACTGCCTGAGCCCATGGGTTCAAGACCAGCCCGGACAACTTGGCGAGACCTCATCTCTACAATAAATCAAAAAATTAGCCGGGTATGGTGGGTGCGTGCCTGTAGTTCCAGCTACTTGGAAGGCTGAGGCGGAAGGATCGCCTGAGACCAGCAGGTCAAGGCTGTGGTGGCCATGTATGTGGCCACTGCACTCCAGCCTGGGCGACAGAGTAAGACTCCAACTAAAAAAAAAAAAAAAAAAAAAGAGTTACTGTAAAATTCATTTTTCCTTCAGATGCAACTATCTTATTTTAACTTATTTCCATCACTCAAAAAAAGAAAAACCCTCATACTCATTTCCTGATTCCTCATTCCCACCTCCAGAGAGAGAGAGAGAGAGAGAGAGAGAGAGAGAGAGCCCTTGCGGTCTCAAAATCCTAGCCTCAAGCAATCCTCACCACTTGGCCTCCAAAAGCGCTGGGATGACCCCGGTGCTTGGTATCATCTAAATTCTTAAAGCGGTTCCATAGCTAATGATAACTGTACATAAAATCCAAACACGTTAGCACAGCATATAAGGCCTAACGTGATACCACATCTGCCTCCCTTTCTAGACTCCCTACTTTGTCATTACTGCTACCTTCTACTCTGATACTCCAGTAATAGTAAACTGCATGCAGTTCCCTGAAGGTGTCATTCTCTCTGTCACCTCCCACCTTGTACATGTTGCTTATCCTGCCTAGAAAACCCTTTCTTTAGCTGGTTAATGTCTAGTCATCTTTCACATTCAGCTAAGGTGTCACTTCTTCTGGGGAGCCTTTCCTGGTCCCTTGTCTGCCATTTTTTGTGCTCCCAGAGATCTCTGTGCTTCTGTGTATTATAGCAGCTATTACATGTTTTCTTGACTGATGTCTCCACTACACTATGAGCAGCTTGAAAGCAGGGCCTATGTCTTTGTTATCTGTCACATCCAATACGGTACCCTGTTAAATGTATAGTATTTGTTTGATGGAAAAAATGAACGAACGGGTTTCTCCCAACATATACATGAGGCTGGCATAACAAATAACTTCATTATTATTTTATTTTATTTTATTTATTTTATTTTTTATTTTTTTGAGTTGGAGTCTCACTCAGTCGCCCAGACTGGAGTGCAGTGGCCACTCCCGGCCACTGCAGCCTCGACCTGCTGGGCTCCGGTGATCCTTCCGCCTCAGCCTTCCAAGTAGCCGGAATTACAGGCATGCACTACCATGCCCGGCTGATTTTCTGATTTATTGTAGAGATGAGGTCTCGCTGCCCAGGCAGGTCTCAAACCCGCGGGCTCAGGCAATCCACACCTCAGCCTCCCAAAGGCACGGGATTACAGGCTGAGCCACCAAGCCCAGCTTCATTATTATTTTAAAGCCTTACTAACTTGTCACAGATAACTGCTGTATGGCAAAGCTAGGGAACAATGTTCAGATCTCTCTCCTGAGCTCTAGGCTGTTATTTCCAACTGCCTAAATAACATGGTGCCTGGTGGCACCATGGTGATGATATTTACTCAAGAGAAACCAAAAACATGTAAAAAACCTGAAAGTCAAGCTTGATTTCTCTACATCACATATCATTATAAGGAGGCTTGAGGAAACCTATTTGCCCCTCTGCCATATGAAGACACAGCAACAAAGCCCTCTTTTTTTTTTTTTGAGTTAGGATCTCACTCTGTGTCCCAGTCTGGAGAGCAGTGGCATGATGACAGCTCACTACTGCCTCAGCCTCCTGGGCTCAGGCTATCCTTCCACCTCAGGGAAGAGGGACAAAAAAAAATCACCTGTTGGATACAATGTGCATAGGTGGGGATGGTGAGTACTCTTAAGCCCAGACCAAAAACTACTTGTATCCCCCAAAGCTATTAAAATAAAAGAAAAAGAAAAAGGATTAACAATTTCCTACCTTTATTCTTTCATATATACATATACCTTTACTTTGGCCTAAACTGGTCTCCTATCCACATGGTAAACTTTCTAAAAAAATTTTTTGAGTCAAAGTCTCACTCTGTCACCCAGGCTGGAGTGTAGTGGCATGCTTATGGCCACCGCAGCCTCGACCTGCTGGGCTCAGGTGATCTATCTGCCTCAGTCTTCCTAGTAGCTGGAACCAGGGGCACGTACTACCACATCCAGCTAATTTTTTTAAAATTTATTGTAGAGACAAGGTTTCGCCATGTTGCTCAAGCTGTTCTCGAACCCGAGCTCAGGCAATCCTCTCGCCTCCGCCTCCTGGAAAAGTGCTGGGATTACAGGTGAGCCACAGCACCCAGCATATGGTAAAATTTTAAGAATCAGCCTAAATGTCATATCCTCTCCAAAGTCTCCTCTAATGCTCCCAAGTATGCTTAAGCACTCCTTCTTCTGGACACCGTGTACATAATTCATAACTCCACTCATCACACTATATTGTCATTATCACTTGATGGGTTCCTCTCCCTACAAGATCATAAACTCTTTTGGAGCAGAAATAGTCACTTTATCCACTTAGGAATTCCCAAGACCAAACAGAGTACCTGGCATAATTAAATGCACAATGAATATATGGTGATTTTTGAACAGAGTGAACCTATGTTACAGCATATACCAGCAACAGTGTATACTACAACATGGAGTCATGGAGTCACATTGCCAGGCTCAAAGCCCAGCTATGCATCCTTGAATAAACTACTTATCTGTGTCTCAGTTTTTCTCATCTGGAAAATGAGGATAATAATAGTATTAAAATAGAATTAGCTCTTCCTCCTCCAGGAAGCAGCCTGAGGTAATCTGTAAAAATGCTTCGCTATTAACTTCACTCAGAAAACCCCTAAAATCATGCAAATAAAGAGATTTGAATCTTCATGTTCACTTTAAGAACATCCATGAAAATGTCCAGGCCATCAAGGGTATGCATATTCGAAAAGTCACCAAGTATCTGCAAGATGTCACTTTACAGGAGCAACGTGCACCATTCCATCATTACAATGGTGAAGCTGGTAAATATGTCCAAATCAAACAGTGAGGTTGGACACAAGGTTGGTGACCCAAAAAGTGAATTTTTTGCTGCTGTGCTTAAAAATCAGAGTAATGCTGGAGTTAATGATATAGTCTCTGGTCACTCAACACATCCAGGTTAACAAAGCACCCAAAATGTATCACAAACTTAAAAAGCTCACAGCCAGACTAAGTCACACATGAGATGATCCTTACTGAAAAGGAACAAACTGTTCCTAAACCAGAAAAGGAGGATTCACGTAAGAAAAAGATATCCCAAGCCAGGCTCGGTGGCTCAGTCTGTAATCCCACGCTTTTGGGAAGCTGAGGTGAGTGGATTGCCTGAGCCCGCGGGTTCGAGACCCGCCTGGGCAACTTGGCGAGACCTCATCTCTACAATAAATCAAAATGAGCCAGGCGTAGTAGCACGCGCCTGTAGTTCCAGCTACTTGGAAGGCTGAGGCGGAAGGATTGCCGGAGCCCAGCAGGTCGAGGCTGCAGTGGCCGGGAGAGGCCACTGCACTCCAGTCTGGGTGATAGAGTGAGACTCCAACTCAAAAAAATAAAAAAATAAAAAAAAAGAAAAAGATATCCCAGAAGAAACAAAAATGAGTGGCAGAAGAATAAATTCAGCATAAAATAAAATAAAATGCAAATACAAGTAAAAAAAAGAAATAAAAGAGCTAACACATGTAAAATGCTTACTTTAGTGCCTGGCACAGGGTATGCACTAAAAAAGTTAATTATTATTGTTATCATTACAATAGAAAGAGAAAAGACTGTTTTTTCAGGGTAACTAAGTGAAAAGCTCAGAGGCGGTTAGGCTCAATTGGGTAGGCTCAATCATATGGGAAAGAAGGAGTAAAGTGTCGCACGCGGCTTCTAAGAAACAGCATGCACTGAGTTATCAACAATATCTCAAGAAAGTAGGACAAAATGAACAAAAACCTCGGAAGAGCTGATGCTCCCTGCTCCCCCTTTCCCCAGTTTCTCCTTAGCTGCCCAGAGCCAAAAGCCCCATGGCCATGACCCAGCATCCTCTTGGGAAAGCTGTACTTTGAGAGAACTAATGAGTTTATGTTTACCTACAGATTTTTCTCTGAGGAGTAAAGAAATAGCAAATGACTTCTAGAAGGGAAAACACAAGAAAATACAGTAGAAATGAGAGGTATCACTAGGTGGATTATCTTGGGTTGGCTTCCATGGAGTAAGCTTTCAGGCCAAATAACCTCAGTTAGTGTTTTCTGGCAGTGTTTGCGCCACAGCTTGTCAGATAGGCGAAGAAGCAGAATCTGGGAAAAGGCACAATAGGACTAAAAACTTGAAGCAATATAGAAATAAGAATTCTAGCCCAATCTGAAGAATACTGCAACAGAGGTACTCTAGGAGGGAATAGGCTGACCCTGTGATGATAAGCTCCCTGTTATTAGAGGAGTTCAAATACAAACAGAGTAATCACTTTCTGGGGATCAACATAGGTGGATGGACTAGATTTAAGATTCAAGTTCAACATTTGAATACCTATTCTATGCTAGCCACTATGTGAGATTCGTGCTAAGAACACAGAGATGAAATATAATATGTTCAATCCCCTCAAGGACTTCATTGCCTAATGGGAGATATAAACAACACAACATGGTAAGTGCTAACAGAAGTCTGGACAGGGAACTATGGGAGCAGAAAGCAGGTCCTCAGATTATATGCCTATGACGCACTAGTAAGGAGCAATGTGGCATTAATTTAAAATGAAAACTCTTCATAAACAGTTTATAAGCAAATACTGGCAGGGGCTAATGTGTTATTTCCAGAACAGATAGTAAGTGTGTCAATCAATTTTTGCAATGAAGACATTACCTTTATCCTGAGCAAAATCCATACCTACAGCATTCTCATTTACTCAATAAATATACATCTGCTATGTGCCAAGCACTGAGGAATATACAAAGATGAGAAAGACAGTTTCTACGCTCAAGGAATTAAAACATTCATCTTGGGATACAACATCAATAAGGGTACCTGATCTCAAACCAGGCGAAGTGGGGACCAAACCTTACCTGTATGATGATCACTTGAGTACCTAATCCTGAATTGTACCCCACATTTTTAAAATAAAAAGTAAACAAATAACCCCCCAAAAAAAATACTTCTCTTCATCTTTCCTCCCCCTCTCTGCTACCCTCCTTTACAGACCAGATGACATGTTAAATTCCTTCTAGAAGAGTAGATGAGTCATCAAGTCATAAGGTTAGTCAAAAAGTGACTTGCAAAAAAAAAAAAAAGCAAGGGTAAGCTGGGAATGACGGGAGTTGTAACTGGAAACCAAATGGGAATCCGCCAGGGTATCTCCTAGAGTATGAGACTCTGACTGCATTCCAAAGTCAAAGGGGATGGAAGTGGAAGTTGTATGTATGTCTTTTTGTCTATGTCTTGCCCATCGCCATTTTTTCTTATGTCATCTCAATATTATAGCACAGATTACGAAGAATAATTATTCCCTCTTTTATTCAGTCACTCACTGGCATTTACTGAGTATGTGATGGGGGTTGTAGGAAACACAAGACAAAGTACAATACTGGTTTCCAGGACTTTCTTTTTTTTTTTTAATTGGAGTCTCACTCCATCACCCAGGCTGGAGTGCAGTGGCATGCTCACAACCACCCCAGCGTTGACCTGTTGGGCTCTGGCAATCCTTCTGCCCCACTCTTCCAAGTAGCCAGAACTATAGGCACATGCTACCACACCCAGATAATTTTTTTTTTACTTATTGTAGAGACGAGGTCTCACCAAGTTGCCCGGGCTGGTCTCGAACCCACAGGTTCAAGCAATCCACTTAACTCAGCCTCCCAAAGTGCTTCAATTACAGGCTGAGCCACCAAGCCCAGCAGATCCAGGACTTTCAAAGCTGCAAAAGACCTTAAACGTCATCTAAACCAAACCCATCATTTCTTCTTCTTCTTCTTTTTTTTTTTTTTTAGAGACAGAGTCTTGCTGTGTCAACCAAAATGGGGTGTAGTTACTCACTCCACAGCTCACTCCAGCCTCAAACTCCTGAGCTCAAGTGATCCTCCCACCTAACCTCACAAATAGCTAAGACCACAAGCACATGCCACCATACCCAACCAACTTTTTCACCCCCGGAAAGACAGGGTCTCACTATGTTGCCAAGGTTGGTCTCAAACAACCCTCCCAAAGCAGAAGAATTACAGGTATGAGCCACCATACCCAGCCCCAAACCTATCATTTCACAGATAAAGAACCAAGGTACAGAAAGACCAGAATTTTTTCTGAGTTCACATATTCATTTGGCATAGATTCATCTGGCACTCAATTCATTTATTGCATCACTCTATGCCAGACACTAGGGATATAAGAATAGGGCTTTCAAGGAGAACACAGCCTGGTGTGAAAGACAGACAAATACCATGACTGCAGTTAAATTACCTCTGGAAATGAAGTCCTAAACTTACAGAGTGGAAATGTCTAGTGTAGAACAGAATGGGAAGTATATAGTACTCATACTGCCCAGAGTGGTTAAGAGCACAGACACAGGTGTTGTCTTGTATTTGAACCCCAGTTGTCACTTACTTAACTGTATGATGCTAGGCAAGTTACTTAAATTTTCTATGCCTGTTTCCACATCTGTAGGATGGGGATAATAATAATAGTACCTATCTTGTAAGGTTGTGATCTTAAATTTGATAATGCATGAAAAACACTTGGCACAGAACATGGCACAGAGTATTAGTATTCTATATTATTCCCTCAGCACTCTTTCTTGCTGAGCTCTGGCTTCAAAATACTTCTCAACACAGCCTTCTAAGCATCTATTATCATTTGGCAGTCTCTCAGATAAAACAAATCTGCTATTCTTAGTCTAGAATCTGGGTCCAATGTTTACAACTCTAGTAGATCCCCCCCCAACACTATGCTACAACTCTTTCTACATGCCTAAAAAAAACCCACAAAGATAGATATCCAAGATTAAACTTCAGTCACATATACCTTGAGCCCTCAATAAGATCTTGGCTTGAACCAAGAATCCCAGGAGAAGAAAATCCTTGAAAACAATAAACATGGCCAGGTTCAGTGGCATAGCCTGTAATCCCAGCACTTTGGGAGTCTTAGGCAAGTGAACTGCCTGAGCCTGCTGGTTCGAGGCCAGCCTGGGCAACTTGGCAAGACCTCATCCCTACAATAAATCAAAAATTAGCCAGGATGGTAGCATGCGCCTGTAGTTTCAGCTACTTGGAAGGCTGAAGCAAAAGGATCGCCGGAGCCCAGCAGGCCAGTGTGCCACTGTATTCCAGCCTGGGGGACAGGGTGAGACTGCAACTCAAAAAAAAAAAAAAAAAAAGAAGAAAGAAAACAATAAACATTTACTAAATGTCTATAGGAAGAGGCCCACAGGAGGTAAAAGAAACAAACAAAAAAACGGTGACTACTGCTTTGAAGAAGCAAGGGACGGGAATTTCCATAGTCTGCCTGCTGGGGGTTTACCAACCTAGCTGAGAAGAGATGTGACACTGTGCCGGGCATGGCAGCTCACACCTATAAGCAGTACTTTGGGAGGTGGAGGTGAGAGGAATGCCTGAGTCCAGAGGTTCGAGATCAGCCTGGGCAACTTGGTGAGACCTCATCTCTATAATAAGTCAAAAAATTAGCTAGACATGGTGGCACACATCCATAGTTCCAGTTATTTGGAAAGCTAAGGTGGAAGGATCGCCTGAGCCCAGTAGGTTGAGGCTGTGGTGGCCATGAGCATGCCACTGCACCCCAGCCTGGGCAACAGAGTGAGACTACAACTCAATAAAAAAAGATGATACACTGCAACTTCCTCCTTGATGTACTCTCTATAGCTTCTCCAATATCAGAGCACCTGTGACATGTTTTTGCACTTAATTTACCAGTCTTTTCTTTTCTTTTTTTTTTTTTTTGAGTTGGAGTCTCACTCCTTTGCCCAGGCTGGAGTGCAGTGGTGGCACGCGCACAGCCACCCCAGCGTCAACCTACTGGGCTCTGGCAATCCTTCCACCTCAGCCTTCCAAGTAGCCGGAACTACAGACATGCGCTACCACGCCTGGCTATTTTTTATTTTATTGTAGAGATGAGGTCTCACCAAGTTGCCTGGGCTGGTCTCGAACCCATAGTCTCAGGCAATACACTCGCCTCGGCCTCCCAAAGTGCTGGGATTACAAGCTGAGCCAACGAGCCCGGCCAATTTATCAGTCTTTTCTACTCATACTAACTAGTTTGAGAACTCCTGGAAGGCAATTATCACTTTATTAATCTCTGTATTATTATGTCTAGCACACTGCTTGGCATACTGAAGGTACTTCAGAAGTTTGAAGACTAAATTGATCAATGAAAGAATATTCCTACATAGCGAAAACATAAAAGGCAGGGAAAAAGGTATCAGTGTAGATCAGAATAGTCCTAGAATCCAAGCGAGCCTTTCGCTAGATTCTTTTTTTTTTTGAGTTGGAGTCTCTCTCCCGGCCACGGCAGCCTCAACCTGCTGGGCTCCAGAGATCCTTCCGCCTCAGCCTTCCACATAGCTGGAACTACAGGCGCGCACTACCACGCCCGGCTAATTTTTTGGTTTATTGTAGAGATGAAGTCTCGCCTGCCCAGGCGGGTCTCGAACCTGCGGGCTCAGGCAATCCACTCACCTCAGCCTCCCAAAGTCGCGGTATTACAGGCTGAGCCACCAAGCCCGGCTTTTCACTAGAATTTTAAAGGACAAAGATGAAATTTGGAAAGGCACAGAGGAAAACAAAGGTATTATAAGCAGACAGGACTGTACCAACAAAGCCTGAGTAATCAGAAATATAGTACATAGTATGTTAGAACCAGAAAGAGCTTGAGACATGATTTAGGCTAATAATTTTCAATTCTCATGGGGATGTTGTAAACATTTAATAAAAAAAAGCATATACCACTAAGCAGAGAGGTTTGGTATATCATAAACATCCACTAAATGGTAGCTATTATTACTATTACTTATAGATAATCATCATCAAATACTTATTGGGTGCCTGTCGTATGACAGGAACCATGCTGAGTGAAGAGAATACAACGATGAATAAGATAGACTTGGACTCTGCTCTGCTCGCATGAAGCGTGTCTAGTGGGAAGATAGGCAACTATAACAATGTCTGACAGGGTTGGACTAGGGAGCATACAGGTAGGCTAAAGGAACATAAAGTAGGGTCACCCAATCAGTTGGCCATAAAAGAAAGTTCTCAGGGGTTTTGTTGAGTCCCTTTAAGGATCACAAACCTACAGAGAGAGATTCTGTTTGAATAAAAGGTTTCATAATAAAGGTTTAAAAGCCACCAATCTAGTCCAATCTCCTCTTTTAACAAGAGTAAAAGAGCCCACGAGAAGTAAATATTCACTTGACGCAATAATAGTTCAAGTTAGTTGCAGGCTGGGATACCTGCTTTGAACTCTGGCTTGAGCTGGAAACTCACTGATTTGCAGATACTACATCATTATGGCAGATAAACAGGCACTGGGAGTTGACATATCCAGAATTCTAATTCAATACCCTAATTGGGTACTGAAGTGCTTTTCTACCTTAGTTACCAAGTTAGCTCTGTGCCAAAAGGATGTTACTAATTCCTCTTAGAGCCTGGCCAGCCACCTCCTCAAGAAGGAAATCACTGGTTCGAGTAGATTGGCTTCTGGGCCTCCTAACTGGTACCCATACCTTATCCTACTAATATCCTCAGGCACATTGTGGTTTGGCAAGTTTAGAGACAGAACTAAGCTTTTAGCCAGTCATCATGGCCTGTTTCATATCTGACCTGAGCTGGCTAGACCCATTTCTCAACTCTCTAACTACCAATGAGCTAATCATTCCTCCTGAACTAGAGGTTCAGCAAAATCAAGTTATTAGTAAATAAAGGGACCCATGTAGAAAAACCAAGATTCTTTTGGTTAACCCCCATTTTGATCCTTTCAGGAATGAAATGCTGCTTTATGTTTTGAAAATGGAACTTTTATTTTTTTTATTTTATTTTATTTTTTTGAGTTGGAGTCTCACTCTGTCGCCCAGACTGGAGTGCAGTGGCCGCTTCCGGCCACCGCAGCCTTGACCTGCTGGGCTCTGGCGATCCTTCCGCCTCAGCCTTCCAAGTAGCCAGAATTATAGGCATGCGCTACCACGCCTGGCTGATTTTTTGATTTATTGTAGAGATGAGGTCCCGCCTGCCC
>NW_007252938.1:237613-283725 GCF_000164805.1 Carlito syrichta
CTCACCTCAGCCTCCCAAAGGTGCGGGATTACAGGCTGAGCCACCGAGCCCAGCTTGGAACTTTTATACATGAAGAAACGCGCAGCCAGGGGTGGTGGCTTAAGCCTATAATCCCAGCACTTTGGGAGGCAGAGATGAGAGAATTGCCTGAGTTCAGGGGTTTGAGACCAGCCTGAGCAACATGGCGAGACCTCATCTCTACATTAAATCCAAAAATTAGCTGGGCATGGTGGCGCACGCCTATAGTTCCAGCTACCTGGAAGGCTGAGGCGGGAGGATCACCTAAGCTCTGCAGATAGAGGTTGAGGTAGCTGTGAGCATGCCATTCATCCCAGCCTGGGTGACAGAATGAAACACTGACTCAAAAATATAAATATTCTACACACACACACTTTCTCAACTTTTACATATGTGATGATTAAAACTATACAACTTTATGGTATCTACCCCCAGAGCACAAATAGTGGAGTAAGAAATGGAACCCAGGTACTCAGTATAGCATGGAATAAGCTCAGTACAGCATAGGTGTACCTGGCTCATGCCTGTAATCCCAGCACTTTGGGAGGCAGAGGAAAGAGGACTGCTTAAGTTCAGGGGTTCAAGACCAGTCTGGGCAACTTGGCGAGACTTCGTTTCTACAATAAATAAAAAAATCAGCCAGGCATGTTGGCGCACATCTGTAGCTCCAGCTACTTTGAAGGCTAAGGCAGAAGGATCACCTGAGCCCAGTAGGTGGAGGGTACGGTGGCTGTGAGCGTGTCACTGCACTCCAGCCTGGGTGACAGAGTGAGACTATGAATCTGCACATCCCGACTCACAAACTGTGGAATCCTGGAAAAGTTCCTTAACCTCTCTAATCTGAGTCTCCTCATTTGTAAAATGGGGTTAACATCATCTCACTCACATATAACAGGGCTGCTGTTAGCAATAAATGAGACAATGCAGGTAAAGGGCTTTAAACAGAGGCTGGATTATGGTTAGGGCTCAATAAACAGGAACCTGAAAAGGTAGCTCTTTCCCTAAGCCCTTTTTACTATTTACCTCTCTAAAGCAGAAGCTATTAGCAAACCTAAATTGCCTCTGAGTTTTCAGAGACTGTAATAATGAAACCAGACAAAAGAAAAAGGATCATGAATGAACTGCTATTCCAGATAATAGATCATGCTAATAGCATCATAAAACATAGGTGTAATATTCTGAAGAATAAATCACAGCATGTACACTCTTTGCAAAGAAGTAGAAAAGTGTACCAATCCCCTTACCAGGTTACCCACTACCCTTTTATAACCTGGACTCCACAGTAGAGTCTATCAACCAAGCAGAAAGTGCTGCAGGGGAACAACTCTACTGCCACATGCAAATCACTGCTTTTTTGTAAACCCAACCTTTAATTTTTCAGCTCAAATCTATTTCTGTCATAAAGACTTCACTGATTGCCCCAGCAGACTCAAGAGTTTTTTTCTTGTGCTCCACTGCATTTGTTACATGCTTCCATTATAGCAATTATCCTGTGTAATGGGCTATTTGCATGTCTGTTCACTAGACTGTAAATTGGTAAAGGTCCTGTCATACTCATCTGAATTCTCAGTATATGACACACAGTAGGCTCCATAATTACATATTAAATGATGGATTTCACCTTCTCTTTTAGAAGATAAAACTGCAAAGAAATAGCTGGGGAGACATTAGTAGAAACTTGAATACAAACTAAGGTCTGTCAGGCCAGACCTCTCTTCTTTTTGGAGCTTTGAGGGATGACTTTTCTGCTTCTGAGTTAATTTCTTAAACATACCAAAAAAAAGAATCAGTCCACACAGAATTTCCAGACAACAGATTATAACCTTCCTGAGGAAATGAAACAAGTAAAAAGTTCCTGGGAAGAATGTGAGTTGTTTCATACAAAGTTAACATCAAGGCATGATACTCTGGAAAGTATATTATATTACTGGAAGCTCTGAAGACCTTAAAAGTACAAAGAAAAGCTAAGAAACAAAAATAAATAATGTCTTACATAAAAATTTTAAGTTCCTTTCTTCTCTCCCAGAACTTTTGCTCTTTACCTCAATGAACCCCGATATATGTAACTGTCTCAGACGAGAGCCCATGGTGAACAAACCATAAATAACAACTTCAATGTAGTATTTACCCTTTCCAAAGTGTTTTCAAATATATCTCACTGAACCACAGCCAACTGTAATCACAAAACTTAAAGACAGAAAGGACCTTAGGGATCATTTCCACAACCACTCCACTTAACCAACCAACTAGTACTCAAACACCTCTAGTCTCTAGTGATTAGGAAGTAAAGGGCTACAATGCTGCTTTAAAAATTCCCCTGTGTGCTGATCACCTGTCAGTTTCTCAGTCTCTTTCTCCTACCTTAATGATCTCCATCAGGTAACCAACTTTTTCAACTCATCCCACCACTAAGGGACAGCCTTTGCTTTCCAAATCCACTTCTCTTTTTCTCTGACACTCAACCCCAATCCTCCTCACTCTCCCCACACCCAGCACACAGCAGGGGGCCTTTAAGATTCTGACACCCTCAGAGATCCCACTGGTTCTATCTCTAACAATCAAACCCCCCTCCTATTCCTCCATGCTGTCTCTTTCCATATGCTGTTTCTGTGCAAGACCATAAACACCACTAGCTATCAATGTCCCTTTGGCTACAGAATCTCTTCCCATTTCTTTCTCACCTCTCTCTGCTTCTCAGCCTTGTCCCTTCATTCCTTTCAAACAAATCATCTCCTTCCTGCTACTGATTCCTTCAAGGACAACCGGCAATTCAATATCTCAATTTTAAATGCCTATCAGATAGCTAAAGAGGACATAAACTCTCAAGGAGCTCATCTTCGAGGAAATTCTAAGTCTAGAGATAGAGAAACAGAAATAGAGGATTATTTATTCTTTAAGACTCAGCAACTCTGGGAAGTCTTCCCTAGCCCAAAGTGAACTGGTGCGCTCTTCTCAGTGCCACCATTATACCTCTCATGCAATGACTAGTCTTGTCTGTCTCCCACCAGTAGACTGTGGACTCTTCAAGGAAAGGAACCTAGGCTTCTTCCTAGCACCTAGCCCAGGCCTCAGCACAAAGGTGACAATGTTTACTAAATGAGTGAACGGGTAAATTCCGGTATACAATCATTCATTCATCCATTCGTTCTTCCATTCGTTGACCAAAACTTTACTGAGCACACATTATGTATAAAGACCTAGAATGCAAGGATAAAGAATAAAATAGTTCCTACTTTAAAATAACTCAAAGCTATCATACTTGTAAATTAGCACTCTTTCCCGGTCCATGTCCCCAGCCCCCATCCCAAGCTTAGACAGAGTCCTCTCCCACAGTGGCAGCCTGGCCTTCCCTAGCAGAAATCCACGTCCCTCCAACTCAAACTCTTTCTCAGCCCTTTAGTCCTACCCTAGGACCCCCAAACAAAAATCCTAAAATCTTAACACCCCCACACCCTCTGGCCTCTCTCCCCGTCCTCCACCTCCACTGTTGAGGATACTGCAAGTCTTCTATCCCCAGGGCCGCCTCGAGGTTCCCAAGTCAGAAGTCCCTGATTCCCTGCCCCGCGCACCCGCCCCCCAGTCAGCTCCTTCCCTCTCAGGATCCTTCCCTTCTCTCCTTGGACTCCCCCTCCCCCGAAACCTCACTGCTCCTCCCTTCAGTTTCAGGCTGAGTCTCTCCTCTCCTCATCTCACAACTCCGCTTACCTCATCCAGCTCCCGTTCCCCAGCAGCACCTCCTCCAACCTCCACCTCCACCACTGCCGCCATCTTCGCGGCTCGCCCCCTCCCCCAAGTCCCCGCGCGAGCCAGCTGCTTCCGCCGCTCAAGTGCTTCTAGCCAATCGGCGGTGCAGGATCCAGCAGAGGGGGCGGGGCAGCAAGGAAGGCGGAGACTGTCAGGGACCAAGAGACTATCAACCTGCTGCGCCTTTCGGGACCTGGGAGAGGTGATTCACGTGTCCTTCCAAGTGTAAGCAGCGGAGGGTTGTTGGAAAGTGAGAAACCGGATTCGTATTATTTTTAGTGCAAATATTTAGCCAGTTCTCCCCTTTGGGAAGCCAAAGGGTAAAGTCCCTAAACGGGCAACTTTTGCGACACTCCCTCAGACTGGGCTCCAAGGAGTGAGGCGTGGGAACTATGGACTACATTTCCCGGGCTGCACTGAATCTGACCCGGAAGTTTAAATTTTGCTCTCTCTATTAAGGCGTTCTAGTGAGTGAAAAGATACATACAGATACACGAGAATGTATTTTCCTGGTTGCAGTACCTACCGTCTTGCCTCAGTAGGAGTAGCTTTTCAGAAACAGCGGCTTCTTGAGGCTCCCAGAACACATTCCTGAGCTTCGGAAGGCGGAAGAGTGGCGCCCGGGGTCAGAAGGCGGAGGTCGGAGGGCTGCATTGGCGGGAGAATGGGTTTGTGGTCCACGATCTGAGGCAACGGTGGGTGTTTGGGGTCCATGGTTCCCAGGTGAGGGGCGCTAGGGTTTGTTGATGGGGAAGGGAAATGGCCTGAGGGGAGGGGGTGGCCATGAAGGAAATGGACAGAGCAGCCGGTTCCGAGGAGCCGTGGAAGTAGCCGGCAGCCTAGGCTCCCGAAGCTGAGAACTAAAGAGCCTTGAGGTAGCTCCACGGCCCCAAATCCGGCTTCTTACTTAGGCTGTCATGCCACTTCACACGTCTCGGTACTCTTTCCTACTCCCACATCCTGCGTCCCCAGCTTCTACCCTTACCCGCCTTGTTGTACACCTATTCCCTGTGCCCTGCTCCCATTATGCCCTCGTAACTGATTTTTCAACATCCTGTTCTTTGTACATCTGAACTCGATCCTTGCAAGCCTGCAGCCCTAGCTCACACGCCTCTGGGGTCCTACTGGATCTTTCGAGTTAATAGGACTTGGATCACCTGTGGGCTCACAGAACCCCTAGAATGCCAGTTAACTTTACATTAGGACTGACAGGAAATTACAGAGTAGTATTTACATCATCTACAGGCATCTCATTTACTTAAACTAAAAATAATTAACTTTATTAGGTGAAACAATGCGGAAAATATTATGAACACTGTTCATCGTCCCAAATTGACTTTTGACATTATGGTCTATTTCCTCTTCTTTTTTTTTTTTTTTAAGATAAAATAAAACAGTAAATTTCGGACTTATCTGTTTATAGATACATATATACAGTATACAGCTGTGCAATATGTATAGTATTGTCTCATTTTGGTTTTTATCTTTGTTTAAATTTTGTTTTTAAATGAGCGTAGGTGTTATTTTCTATGTATCATTCTTTTTTTTTCTTTCTTTCTTTGAGTTCGAAGTCTTACTCTGTCACCCAGGCTGGAGTGCAGTGGCACAATCAGAGCTCACCACAGCCTGGACCTCCTGAGCATAGGTGACCCTTCTGCCTCAGCCTTTGGAGTAGTGGGACTACAGGCTCATGCCAACAAACTCAGCTAACTTTTTTTTTTTTTTTTTTTGAGTTGGTGTCTCACCCTGTCACCCAGACTGGAGTGCAGTGGCCGCCCCTGGCCACTGCAGCCTCGACCTGCTGGCCTCTGGCGCTCCTTCTGGCTCAACCTTCCAAGTAGCTGGAACTACAGACGCACACTACCACACCTGGCTAATTTTTTAATTTATTGTAGAGATTGAAGTCTCACCAAGTTGCCCAGGCGGGTCTCTAACTCGCGGGCTCAGGCAATTCACTCACCTCAGCCTCCCAAGGCGCGGGATTACAGGCTGAGCCACCGAGCCTGGCTTCAGCTAACTTTTTAATTTTTATTTCCAACTTTTTAATTTTTATTTATGTAGAGATGAGATCTCACTATGTTGCCCAGGCTGGTCTTGAACTCCTAGGCTCAAGCAGTTCTTTCGCCTCCCAAAGTACTGGGATTACAGGTTTGCACCACCATGCCCAGCAGCCTTCTTTAGCTTAATTCTTTCATACAATACTATTTTTGAGGCCTGTCCATGTTTATGTATATTTATGTCTAATGCACTCCTTTTTAACTGTTATGATAAATAGCATTTCATTTATTCCTCAATTGGTGGACATTAGAGTTTTATGATTTTTGTAATTAGAAATATTGTATGTAGCCGGGCTCGGTGGCTCAGCCTTTAATCCCGCGCCTTTGGGAGGCTGAGGTGAGTGGATTGCCTCAGCCTGCGGGTTCAAGACCCGCCTGGGCAACTTGGCGAGACCTCATCTCTACCATAAATCAAAAATCAGCCAGGTGTGGTAGCGCGCACCTGTAATTCCAGCTACTCAGAAGGCTGAGGCGGAAGGATCACGAGAGCCCAGTGGGTTGAGGTTGTGGTGACCGGGAGCGGCCACTGCACTCCAGTCTGGGTGACGGAGTGAAACTCCAACTCAAAAAAGAAAAAAAAGAAAGAAATATTGTATGTATCTTTTTGTACACATATGAATCCCTCTAGAGCTTGCCTGTTCCAATAAATTAACTACTAGCCACATGTAGCTATTGTATTCTTGAAACGTGTCTAGTCAGAATTGAGATGGACTGACTATGAGGGGACCCATTCCCCCACATTATTGCCAACCATGGCCCGGCTATTATGAGACTTTTAAGTTTTTGCCAGTTCTAGAGGTAAATGGTATTTGCACTATCCTTATGACCAGGGAGACTGAGGGGTTTTTTTTAAATGTAGGTTTTGGGTCATTCAGATGTAATCTAATATGAATTATCTCTTTATATCTTCTCCCCAGTTTTCTGTCAGATTGCTTGTCCTTTTCTTACTGATTTGTAGTTTAAAAAAAAAAAGCCTGGGCACGGTGGCTTATGCCTATAATCCCAGCACTTTGGGAGACCAAGCTGAGAGGATTGCTTGAGCCCATGGGTTCAAGACCAGCCTGGGCAACCTGGCATGACCTCATAATACAATAAATCAAAAAATTAGCTGGGCATGGTTGTGTATGCCTGTAGTTCCAGCTACTTGGAAGGCTAAGGCGGAAAGATCACCTGAGCCCAGCAGGTGGAGGCTGCAGTGGCCATGAGCATGCCAGTGCACTCTGGCCTGAGCGACAGAGTAAGACTCCAAATCAAAACTTAAATTAAATTAAAATTAAAAACAAAAAACTATTTTCTGAATATTGTCCAAACTTACATGTGTTGTAAATACCTTCTTTCAGTTAGTCATTTTCTTCATGTTGTCAAATCAATTTTCTGAGCACCATTTATTTATCATTTTCTGACAGAATCATGATGCTTCTCAATCTTATAATCCTGACAGGTTGTAAGTTCCCATTTATGAGTCAGTTTCTGAAATCTGTTTCTGTTTCTATAGACAATATGTTTTAAATACTGTGACTTCATTGGCTTTTTCAAATGAATTGATGTCCTGCCTCTTTGATCTTTTTTTTTATAATTGTTTTAGTGCTTTGTGGCCCTATATTGGTTAATGAATTTGTCATTTTTGCCAGAAACTTCTGAAATTCTGATTGGAATTATATTGACTTAATAGACTTGCTCTTTCAATGGATATTTATTGATGCCTACTGTGTTTCAGCACATCTCTGAGGCGTGAGAGATGACAACCATGACAAAAATTAATATCCTCAAAGAACTCACTATTTAATGAGGAGGCACACAGAGTAAACAATCCATTACCAAAAAGCAGAAACAGCAGCACTTGAAAGGGCTAGGACGTCTGAAAGAACTTAATCCTTTGAGAACTACAGACAGTTTGAGAGATGATGATCTTAATGGCAAAGAATGTTATATGTCTTAATCAGCACTGTGTATTTAGCACCTAGTACAGTGCCTGGTACCTACTAGACACTCCCCAAGATACTAACTAAATGAAATATCTGAGATTGACATCTTTGGGGTCTCCAAGCCAAGAGTGTGATTTGGGGCCTTGCTAAGGCCGGCATTTATTTGTCACTGATGAGAGATGGTGGAGTTTTTTGCGTCAAATCACAAATATATACCATGAGTATCTCCAAAATAGAGACAATGCCTTATTTATTTTTAGTATTTTGTTATCTCCAATATCTAGCAGAGAGAAGAAAAGAGTGTTTGTTGAATGCTCTATAAGTTCCTGTAGTGGGAATATTCAGCTCTGAGTAATCTGGAGGCCTGAAGAGGTGACTCAGGACTCATCCTTCATTCTTTTCTCTTTGAAGCCTTAGCACCACGTTGGCTGTGTCCTGTGAGGAATGCTTGACATTTAAATGAAATTCACTAAAAGTTTGTTATTGCTGTTGCTATAGTCTACCCCACTTTAAATGCTTTGTGACTGCATGCCCTTTGGAACTCTTTTTTTTTTTTTTTTTGAGTCAGGGTCTCACTCTGTCACCCATGCTGGAGTACAGTGGTATGATCATAGCTCACCACAGCCTCTAACTCTTCTTTTTTTTTTTTTTTGAGTTGGAGTCTCACTCTGCCGCCCAGACTGGAGTGCAGTGGCCGCTTCTGGCCACCGCAGCCTCGACCTGCTGGGCTCTGGCGATCCTTCCGCCTCAGCCTTCCCAGTAGCTAGAACTACAAGCACCCGCTACCACACCCAGCTAATTTTTTGATTTATTGTAGAGATGAGGTCTCCCCAAGTTGCCAGGCGAGTCACAAACCCGCGGGCTCAGGCAATCCACTCACCTCGGCCTCCCAAAGCGCTGGGATTACAGGCTGAGCCACCGAGCCCGGCCGCCTCTAACTCTTGAACTGAAGTGACCCACCCTCCTCAACCTCCCAAGTAGCTGGGACTATAGGCATGCACCACTACGCCTGGCCAATTTTTTTATTTTTTTTATGGAGTCGAGGTCTCACTATGTTGCCCAGGCTTGTCTTAAACTCCTGGGGTCAAGCAATCCTCCAGCCTTGGCCCTCCAAAGTACTGGGATTACAGGTAGTGCCACTGTGCCCAGCCTCGAGCTCAATTGTTATGGTCATTCATTCAGTAGACATTTGTGAATCGGGAATGATATTCTTCTCTCTATTACATTGGGTATACAGAAATGAATCAGACATGAAGCCTGTCTCCAAGAGCTTACAGTTTGTCAAGGGACATAAGACATATACCCATATAATTGTAATGCAAGGCACTCTGTGTTAAATACTAAGTGAGAATTGACAGGATGGAGCTGTCACCTTAAGCTGGTTAAACAGAAGTGACATTGGGCATGAAGATGCATTAGATTTGACAAATGAGAAAGAGAAAGAGCATTCCAAGCAGAAGCAATGGCATGATCAAAACCTTGAAAGCAGGAAAAAAAATTTTTTTGGTCGGGAGGTAGGCAAGAAGACCACTATAAGGCCAGGAATATATCAGGGCCATGGACTCATATTTTCAGGAGCCAAGTGGGTAACAACATGATAATTAACACGTATGAATATTTGAAGAGAGCCCACCTAAAGACACTCAAGACAACTTTAAAACTTTTTTCTAAAATATATTTAAATAAATAAACTTTTTTTGCCTAGGAATTGTTGAAGCAAAATGGTGGATGCATGAGAGTTCAGGACACTAATATGTGTGTTTTTAATATATTTAAACTTTTACATAAAAAGTTTAGCAAAAGACAAAGTACAAATAGCCCCAAAAAAGTACAAATTGATTATTAATTTAAACTTTTTAAGATTAAATTATTAAGCAAAACAATGACAGGTAAAACACTTCTTCTGATGAGAGTGACAGTATGAGATAAAGCAGGAAACAGATCTACACTGTAGACGCTTCAAGGCGACCAAGCTGAATTAATATTTATTAAGCACCTGTCATATAGCAAAGTGCATGCCATATGGTAGGTACTTAAGGTACATACATCAGCAAGCCATTGAAGATTTCTAGTAGAGGAGTAACTTAATGAAAAGTTAATTGAGGAAAATTCATTTTATATGAAAAAGGAATACAAAAGAGTTGTATTCTATATTTAGTTGAACATTTGTTGCCTATCCTTACAATGTGCTGGGCTTTAGGCTTATAAAGGTGAATGATTTTAGGTACACTTCATGCCCTTGGGGGCTCACCTACATACAAATCCAACATCCATATATGAATATATTATGTACTTGCTACTCTGTTGCCTTTTGGTCTCATTCCAGTTATTTCACATTTGTTGGAGTCTTATCAGCTGGTCTAGATCTATTCCCTGCCCGCTACCTGCACCAGGCCCATGTCGGTCATCAGAAATGGACTGGCCAACGACTACAAATAGCTCCTATTATCACAGCATGGCTAGTTTGTTTTTGCTTTATTTTCTTCTCTAGGAGTAACATGAGGATTCTTTCTCTTCTGGAAGCTGACAGGACCAAAACATAAGGATTACCAAAGTGGTGACAGAAGAAATCTTGGAAGAAAGCATTTTTGCCTTGTACTTGATACAACTGCTGGGCCCACCATGGCTCCTGTGAAGATCAGCCACGTGGTATCATTTTCCTCTCAGGTATATTAGCACGCATAACTTTTTTTCTTGATGACTGAAAGGAGTGAAGGAAATAGGAGACTTGGCTCCACTTTCAGGAAATTCCTGATCTAATAGAAGAGACATTGTGCCTTCTCTGGGAGTTCAGAGTCTAAGAGGAGAAACAGTTCTTGCCCTCAGGTTGTTCCCTGAGAAGTGCAGGAAGCATAAAAGAAGTGTTCCCAGAAATTGAAAGTAGAAAAGGAAGTACCTCAGGATTCACACCCATAGTTTGAAGGGAGCTGCCAAAGTTTTAGGCCCAGAATCTGCGTCAGGGTCCCCTAGAAGGGCAATTTGGTCACTCTGCCTTTGAGAGCAGACCAAGACACTCAAGGTAATACCTGAGCTGTGAGGATGTCACCACCACCATCAAATGTGATCTCACGCCTCTTCCCTAAAAGTTCTGTAACATCACAGTTAGAGGTAGATCCTAGGCCGCAAGTCCAGGTCTAATCCAATATGGTAACTCTTAGGGACGTCTCACCCCTTTTTCTGTTGTCATTGCTCTGTCTGTTTACTCCCTCTTCCTTCTCTTCCTCTTCTGTTACCCTGGTCTTTCTCAAGGAGTGCCATTGGCATTTTGGGAGATAAGTCTAAATTTTATAGCAATATTATTTGCATGGTGAAATATTTAGCATTCCTGGCCCCCAGACTCTAATGACAGTATTGCTTCCTAATCATTGTGACAATCAAAAACATCCCCACGTATTTCAAAAAGACCCTTTGAGCTTTTAGAAACTAATATATTCTAAGTGAAATGAAATAAAAATTTTACTTACCTCCCTTACCTGCATGGTCAGCCTAAACATCTTTCTTCATAGACTTTTGAGTCAGTGTCTCACTCTGTTGCCCAGGCTGGAGTGCAATGGTACGATCACAGCTCACTGCAGCCTTGACCTCCTGGGCTCAGACAATCCTTCCCCTCAGCTTCCTGAGTAGCTAGGACTTACAGATACATGCCACAATGCATGGCTAATTTTTTTTTTCCAATGTTCAGTTTCCTTTAATGACCCCCATCTCCCTGAATGGCAGGTGCAGGCAGCTAGGCAATGGCAAGAGAAGTTCACTTGAAGACCTTGCCCTGATTGAAGGCTTTGCCCACATGCTGGAAGGTCCCCTCCCAGGAAAAGTACTCTCACACCAGTGTCTGGGCCTCCTCGCTGCCAGGATCCAGTTTCCGCCATGTATATGACTTGTAGTCCACCTGCCAATCTGGACTCAGCGGAAAGGCAAGCTCCTGGCCTCGAAAGACCCAGACTCCCGAAATGGAGCTGCATTTGTTGGTTCCAAAGAGGATGACACTGGCAAAGGCATTCTTCCTCAGTTTGTCCAATCGCTGGAACATTCCAGTGATGAGGTTGCAACTCATAAAGATCTGAGTGAGCTCTTCAGGGAAGCGGTACTCAGAATACCACAGGGACCAGCCATCCTTATCAAAGTGCTCCCAAAAATATGGCAGTGCCACAGTGTGTGTGTCCTCATTGGAGTACTTGCACTTAAATTCATCCAACACAAAGGTACTCTTGGGCAGGTGAGCAAACGGGTCTTTGGCCTTGGGCTCAGCAGCCAGGGCCTGTTCACATTCGTCCATCTCCTCAGGAGCAGGGACAGCTGCCTTTTTCTCCTTCCGCTCAGCCTGGACCTTCTGCTTCTCTTCCCATGAACCCTTTTCTTTTCGTGGGGTGTCCTTTTTAGGGTGGCTCTCTGCAAACTTTTTAGCATCAAACTGGGCCATCTTCTCACAAAGTTTCACTTCCCCCAAGACAGCACGGAACTGGGGCTGGTTAATGCAGGTGAGGAACCAGCGGTTGGTATTGGGAAAGGCCTGGCGGAAAGAAGGCTCCAGGACTTGCTTATAGAGCCACAACAGGGTGTAGACAACTGTGATGTCAGCCAGTGTCACTCGTTCGCCTACCAGAAAAGTCCTCGTCTTCAAGTGAGCATCCAACAGCCCCAGAATTTGCCTCACCTCCTCCTTTGCATTTTCTTTTTTTTTTTTTTTTTGAGTTGGAGTCTCACTCTGTCGTCCAGACTGGAGTACAGTGGCCGCTCCCGGCCACCGCAGCCTGGACCTGCTGGGCTCCGGCAATCCTCTGCCTCAGCCTTCCAAGTAGCCAGAACTACAGGCATGCGCTACCACGCCCAGCTAGTTTTTGAGTTATTGTGGAGATGAGGTCTCGCTAAGTTGCCCGGGTGGGTCTCAAACCTGCGGGCTCAGGCAATCCACTCACCTCAGCCTCCCAAAGGCACGGGATTACAGGCTGAGCCACTGAGCCCGGCTTCCTTTGCATTTTCGGTGGCCTCTTGTGATGCATGATGGGAAAGTGGGGAACACCCAGGTACTCGCTGGGGACACTATGTCGCTATCAGGAAAGCTCACCCACTGCACCACCTGGGCCACTGCCTCTGGAGTACTTCCATGCAGTTCCTCATTGCTCACATAATAGGCAATGGCATTGCTCTCAAACACACAGAATCCATCGTCACCCTCAAATGCTGGAACCTTGCCAGCAGGAAATTTGCGGAGAAATTCAGGTGTATGGTTCGTTTGGCCAAAGTGGAAGTGGGGTGGCACGGAGAGCACGTGGATCAGAGCCCCGCTGTACTGAGCAGCAATGAGGGCCTTGAAGGCCCTCCAGTTTTCAGGATATGTGTACAGGGTCCCAGCCGCCATGGTGATTCCGCAGAGAAAGGGGTAATTATTTTTTATTTTTTATTTTTTTGTACAAACGGGGATCTCGCTATGTTGCCTAGACTGATCTCAAACACCTGTGCTCAAGCAGTCCTCCTGCCTCAGCCTCCCAAAGTATTGGGATTACAGGTGTAAACCACCATATACAGCTTCTTCATAGACTCAACATTATAAAGTGCTAAAGAACAGCCAGGTATGGTGCCTCATGCCTGTAATCCCAGCACTTTGGGAGGCTGAGGTAGGAGGACTGCTTGAAGCCAGGAGTTTGAGACCAGCCTAAGCAGTATAGTAAGACTTTGTCTCTACATTTTAAAAAATTCTAAAGAAAATTAGCTATTGACCGGGTGTAGTGTCTCGAGCCTGTAATCCCAGCACTTTGGGAGGCTGAGGTGAGCAGATTGCCTGAGCCCACGGGTTCGAGAACATCCTGAACAACTTGGTGAACCCTCATTTCTACATTAAATCAAAAAATTAGCCGGGTGTGGTAGTGTGCCCCTGTAGTTCCAGCTACTTTGAAGACTGAAGCAAAGGATCACCTGAGTCCAGCAGGTCGATGCTGGGATGGCCATGAGCATGCTACTGCGCTCCAGTCAGCCTGGGCGACAGTGAGACCCCAACTAAAAAAAAAAATTAGCTATCTTCTAGCACATGCTTTTCAGACTGTACTCTGTGGGGACCCACTTCTAGAAGTTGAAGAGAGGGAGGCAAAGTTTTGTCTCTAGGCCCCAGCCTGTGCTTTAACCAGAGCTCTGCTTTTATTTGCTGAAAAAAATACTCATACAAGCCAGGCTTGGTGGCTCAGCCTGTAATCCCACGCCTTTGGGAGGCTGAGGTGAGTGCATTGCCTGAGCCTGCGGGTTCGAGACCCGTCTGGGCAGGCAAGACCTCATCTCTACAATAAATCAAAAAATTAGCCAGGCGTAGTAGCATGCACCTGTAATTCCGGCTACTCGGAAGACTAAGGCGGAAGGATCGCCGGAGCCCAGCAGGTCAAGGCTGCGGTGGCCGGGAGCGGCCACTGCACTCCAGTCTGGGCAACAGAGTGAGACTCCAACTCAAAAAAAAAAAAATACTCATACACACACATATATTTCAGTATACAATTTCCATTAAAAGGAAGGTTTTTCTTGCTGAAACAAAAAGAAAGTTTGGCCAGACACAGCAGTATGCATCTGAGGTCTCAACTGCTCAGAAAACTGAGGCAAGAGAGTTATTAAGCCCGGGAGTTCAAGGCCAGCCTGGCAGCATAATGAGACCCCAACTCTGAAAACAAAAGAAAAAACAAGGTCGAAAACCATGAGTCTAGTCTCCTCCCTTTACTTATGGATGAAGAAATTTAAATCCAGAGAGAAAAAGTGGTTTGCTCAAAGCTTCTCTAACAAAAAATTTCTGAATTTGGGTTGGAACTCAGAATTTCTCATTATCACTATTGCTGACTTTGGATAATCACATTATTTTTAAATATCAGTTGTAAACTTAGAATAAAAATCTTTGCCTTTCTTATATTGTAGGATAACTATGAAGATAAATAAATGTCTATGAAAACATCTTATAAATGAAAATAAATAGTATAGTGTGGTGGTTAAGAGCTCTGGTTTCAGAAACTTGGGAATTCTGCTTTGGTTGGTTTTTTGCCCTGTCACCTTTGTTAAGTTTCTCTAAACTTCAGCTTATTGATCTGTTAACTAAAAAGTAAGAATAGTCACTACCTAAGAGTTGTTTTGAGGATTAAATGAGGTAGAAGAAAATGGTATCGGCTGGGGTCGGTGGCTTAGCCTGTAATCCCAGCGCTTTGGGAGGCCGAGGTGAGTGGATTGCCTGAGCCCACGGGTTCGAGATCTGCCCAGGCAACTTGGTTAGACCTCATTTCTACAATAAATCAAAAATTAGCCAGGCGTGGTAACACGCACCTGTAGTTCCAGCTACTTGGAAGGCTGAGGCAGAAGGATCGCCGGAGCCCAGCAGGTCGAGGCTGTGGCACTCCAGTCTGGACAACAGAGTGAGACTCCAACTCAAAAAAAAAGGAAAAAAAAAGAAAATGGTATCACTAGACCACTTAGCACATAAGACACTTCCTATAGACTGCCATCTGGTGCCTTTTCTACCTTGTTAGGATGCCTGGAAACATTTGAGTTTGCAGAGGTCCCTCATTCACAGGCAATCTTCTTCCCTTAGGCTCAGTGTGGTTCCTGATTTTCTCCTGCTTTCTCTGTCTTAGGATCCCAAGTATCCTGTGGAGAACTTGCTGAACCCAGGCAGTCAGACAAGACCTTGGCTCAGCTGCCCTCAGGATAAGAGTGGGCAACTGAAAGTGGAGCTGCAGCTGGAGAGGGCAGTGCCCATTGGCTACATTGATGTGGGTAAGTTTTCTGGGGTCTAGGAACCTCTGAGGGAGGACACAGGAGTGGTAGTCCCCTCTAATAACTCCCCTAGTGTGTTTCACTTCATTCTGCCTCAGCCGCCTTCATGGAATAAGTCCTACCTGGGTATGAGGGGGGACGTGTGCCCCTTGCCTTTGAGGCAGGTCTGTGTGGAGAACTCCAAGGGCTCCGTTCACATAAGACTATAATGTGAGTGGTGCTTCTTGAATTATGCTGCATATCTGCCCTGCTTTGATCTGAGTGGTCTGGGTAAAACCTCAGGACAGTGACATAATTATAATGCCAACAATGGAATCTGTATACTCCTCTAAACAGCAGTGTCAAGAAGATGCTGAAGGGATGAACTGTGCAAGGATATGCCTGGAAGGTTGCATAGAATTTATGTATTGAGACGGTTGACCCTAGAATACTCTGGAATAGAGAAATGTCAGAGACCACTAGTCTCAGCTTTGTCAGGACAGAGAAATGTCAGATTCCCTAGCAAAGAATTTAAAAAGACAGAATTTAACACTGCCTGCAGCAATCTCTTCAGTCAGGGGAAGGTGTCTGGATGGGAGAAACATGGTGAACATATAACATTGTCATGTAGTGGGCTGGGGTCTTATTCTACCTCAGTTATTGGCTCCCTGTGGGATTCTACATGTTGCTGGACTTTTCTGGCTTCCAACTAGCTCTAGAATAGAGGAGAGTCCTCTTCCCACCCTGTTCTCTTGTCTACATTCACCCCATCGCCCTTACCCTTCTCTCAACCTTTTATCCCCAGGTAACTGCGGCTGTGCTTTCCTGCAAATTGATGTGGGTCGTTCTTCCTGGTCCCTGGACAGACCCTTCGTCACCCTGCTCCCTGCAACCATGCTAATGTCCCCAACTGATTCAAAGCAGGGGAAGAACCGCTCAGGGGTCCGCATGTTTAAAGATGGTAAGGTGGGCAAAAGCAGAAAGGAGGGTGCTGGGGTGGTCTTAGATAAAGAGACATATAGTACTGGTGAGGGCCATAAGTGCTGTTAGGTGTAGACTGTTGAGGGAGCCTGTGCAGGGGCTTCATTGTATCTGTGAGAAGAATAGTGTAGTTAATGGGTAGTATGCTTGTGTGTGACGCCTGCATGGTGAGGATGTATGACAGCTGGGGAGATTTATGAACTGTGGTTTATGTTTACACATAATTCATGATTTGGTGGAGCCCAATATAGACACATACTTATTACTATGTTTTTGTTTGTATAAATGTATATAAGGGCCGGGCTCAGTGGCTCAGCCTGTAATCCCAGACTTTGGGAGGTCAAGGCAAGTGAACTGCCTGAACCCGTGGGTTCAAGAACAGCCCGGGCAACTTGGTGAGACCTCATCTCTAAAATAAATAAAAAATTAGCCGGGCATGATAGTACATGCCTATAGTTCCAGCTACTTGGAAGGCTGAGGCAGAAGGATCACCAGAGCCCAGCCGGTTGATGCTGGGGTGGCCGTGAGTGTGCCACTGCACTCTAGCCTGGGCAACAGAGTAAAATTCCAACTCACAAAAAAAATTTTTTTACTGGGCTCAGTGGCTCAGCCTGTCATCCCGCACCTTTGGGAGGCTGAGGTGAGTGGATTGCCTGAGCCCGCGGGTTCAAGACCCGCCTGGGCAGTGAGACCTCATCTCTACAATAAATCAAAAAATCAGCTGGGCGTGGGAGCGCATCCCTGTAATTCTGGCTATTTGGAAGGCTGAGGCGGAAGGATCGCCAGAGCCCGGCAGGTCGAGGCTGCCGGTGGCCGGGAGCGGTCACTGCACTCCAGTCTGGGTGACAGAGTGAGACCCCAACTCAAAAAAAAAAATTTTTTTTTAAGTATTTAAGTGTGGGTTTAGGATAGATGTTTATAAAAGTGATGAAAGGCTATATGATGTTTATAGTTACATAGCATATAGTGTTTGCTGTATTCTCTTTATAGAAACCTCTGTGTTCACTGGACACTGCAAAAGAAGCATTAGGCTTGATTTCTGGCCTCTAGAGACTTAGAGTCTCCTAAGATTTGACTGTGTTTAAATTGGAGATTTTTCTAATATTGTAAAGGAAGAGTGTGTTGGAGGAGCATGTGAAGTGGAGGAGTTGAGCTACTGACTAGTAGTATTGGGAATTGAAGATGTGAAGGGTTTGTGATAATGGAGTATGATACTGTGTGTAGGGCGTGTGGTGGTGTGTGGGAGGTTGAGGTCTCATGGCCCAGAAAGGGTCAGCATACCTCAGCTAATCCTCTGGGCAAGTGGTCTCCCCAGACCCCTCCTGCTAAAATGAGATATTGATGTGGTCCCTGGAGAAGTATAGAGTGAGGAGATACTCATGCTGGGAAGTGTGGAACCATGGCAGAGGAGTGATGATTAGAGGGCAAGGGACTGAATATGAGTGAGCCCTGACTGACTTGCTCGGCATTGCCGTACCCAGAGCGCCAAAGCCTGAGGGGGCATTGATGAAGGACCTCCATTCTTTTGCTAGAGTTTATGTAGTCCCTGTCTTCCGTCCTTTCCCCAATACTGACCTTCTCTTCTCTTTCTCCTGCTCTCTCACTTCCTTTCCTCTGTTTTCTCTTTCTTCCTTGAGATGATTTCCTGGCTCCAGCCTCAGGAGAGTCATGGGATCGACTTCGCCTGACCTGCTCCCAACCCTTCACACGTCATCAGACCTTTGGCCTGGCCTTTCTGCGGGTGCGTTCCTCCCTGGACTCCTTAGATGATTCCATGATGGGTCCTTCAGCCCTTGTGAGCTCTGGACTGAGCCAGGTATGTACGATGATGGCACAAGGACTTAATGTTTTCCCTCCCTTTTTAGGTTTCTGGTTAAGAGGCTGGTGTTTGACTGAGGGATATACATACACACACACACAAATACAAGCATCAATGGCCTCAATACCCTTTCTTTCTTTCTTTTTTTTTTTTTTTAGTTGGAGTCTCACTCTGTTGCCCAGACTGGAATGCAGTGGCCGCTCCCGGCCACCGCAGCTTCGACCTGCTGGGGCTCCGGCGATCCTTCTGCCTCAGCCTTCCAAGTAGCTGGAATAACAGATGCGCGCTACCACACCCAGCTAGTTTTTTTTTTTTGTAGAGATGAGGTCTCACCAAGTTGCCCAGGTGGGTCTTGAACCCGCAGACTCAGGCAATCCACTCACCTCAGCCTCCCAAGGCACGGGATTATAGGCTGAGCCACCGAGCCCGGCTTCAATACCCTTTCTTACAGGTCGGAGTACACTCCATTCCATCCCTTTCTCATATGCAAGTCTTGAATACAAGTGTACACAAAGCTGTTGGTTCATTTGTTCTTTAGCCATAATGAAATTCTTTTGGGATCCAAATTTTTTTTAGTTGGAGTCTCACTCTGTCACCCAGACTGGAGTGCAGTGGTCGCTCCTGGCCACCGCAGCCTCCACCTGCTGGGCTCCGGCAATCCTTCCACCTCAGCCTTCCAAGTAGCTGGAACTACGGGTGTGCGCTACCACACCCAGCTAATTTTTTATTTATTGTAGAGATGAGGTCTCACCAAGTTGCCCAGGCGGGTCTTGAACCCAGGGGCTCAGGCAATCCACTCACCTTGGCCTCCCAAAGTGCTGGGATTATAGGCTGAGCCACCGAGCCCAACCTGGGATCCAAATTTAATCTCATTCTTCACTTCTAGGCTCTTGCAGGGCTATAGCTTTCATCAGACTTTTCCTTTCAGCACCTGAGAGTCCTAAGGCTGTCTTACAGTCCCTCTGTCGTTGTTGTTCCCTGACCTACCTGCCTTACAGAGTTATATCCTTAAATATGTGCTCTGCAGTTTTATTTGTTCCCAAGATTTTCTTCCTGTACAACACACATATACAGGCATACCTTGGACATGTTCTGGACCCAGCTTCAGACTAACACAATAAAGCAAGTGACATACATTTTTTGGTTCTCCAATGTATATAAAAGTTATGCTTATTCTAGTTACATTACATGTCAGTGAAATGTGTGATAGCTTGTGTCTAAATATATATATATTAAATTAAGGCATTATATGTATGTATACATTGGAGACCCAATAAGGCATATATATAATGCCTTAATTTTAAAATACTAAAAAATGACTGGGCATCATGGTAGCTCATGCCTCTAATCCCAGGATTTTGGGAGGCTGAGATCAGAGGATTGCTTGAGCCCAGGAGTTCGAGACCAACCTGAACAATGTAGTAAGACCTTGTCTGTACAAAAAAAAAAAAAATCAAATAATTAGTTAGGTGTGATAACATGCACCTGTAGTCCCAGCTACTCAGGAGGCTGATGAGGAAGGACTGCATGAGCCCAGGAAGTTAAGGCTTCAGTGATCTATCATCACACTACTGTACTACAGCCTGGACAACAGAGTGAGACACTGACTCAAAAAAAAAAACCAAAACACTAAAATATTGGCTGGGCATGGTGGCTCACACCTGACATCCCAGTACTTTGGGAGGCCAAGGCAGGAGGATTGCTTGAGTCCAGAAGTTCAAGACCTCCCTAAGCAACATAGTGATACCTTGTCTCTACAAAAAAAAAATTAAAAATAATCTGAACATAGTAGCATGCACCTGTAGTCCCAGCTACTTGAGAGACTGAGGCAGAAGGATTGCCTGAATCCAGGAGGTCAAGGCTGCAGCAAGCCATGATTGTGCTGCTGTATTCCATTCTGGATGACAGAGTGAGACCCCCAACTCAAAAGAAAAGTTGGGCCGGGCTCGGTGGCTCAGCCTGTAATCCCACACTTTGGGAGGCTGAGGTGAGTGGATTGCCTGAGTCCGTGGTTCGAGACCCACCCCGACAACTTGATGAGCCCTCATATCTACAATAAATCAAAAAATTAGCCGGGCGTGGTAGAACACGCCTGTTGTTCCAGCTACTTAGAAGGCTGAGGCAGAAGGATCCCCGGAGCCCAGCAGGTTGAGGCTGTGGTGGCCGGGAGTGTGCCACTGCACTCCAGTCTGGGCGACAGAGTGAGACCCCAACTAAAAAAATAAATAAATAAATTCTCAGCCAGGTACAGTGACTCAAGTCTGTAATCCAAGCACTTTGGAAGGCTGAGGCAAGAGGATTGCCTGAGTCCAGCTGGGTGACTTGGTGAAACCACATCTCTATAGTAAATCAAAAAATTATCTGAGCATAGTGGCGCACACCTGTGTTTCCAGCTACTTGGAAGGCTGAAGTGGAAGGATCACCTGAGTCCAGTAGGTTGAGGCTGCGGTGGCCGTGAGCATGCCACTGCACTCCAGCCTGGGTGACACAATGAGACTCCGACACACACACACACACACAAAATTCTCACATTGTTTCTTGAGTATATTTAAAGATCTTTTTTTTTTTTTTTTTTTTTTTTGAGTTGGAGTCTCACTCTGTCGCCCAGACTGGAGTGCAGTGGCCGCTCCCGGCCACCGCAGCCTCGACTGCTGGGCTCCAGCAATCCTTCCACCTCAGCCTTCCGAGTAGCCGGAATTACAGGCACACGCTACCACGCACGGCTGATTTTTGATTTATTGTAGAGATGAGGTCTCGCCAAGTTGCCCAGGCGGATCTCGAACCCGTGGGCTCAGGCAGTCCACTCACCTCAGCCTCCCGAGGCACGGGATTACAGGCTGAGCCATCGAGCCCGGCTATTTAAAGATCATTTTAAGAAAATGTGTTTGCTTTCAGGAAAAGCATAATTCACTTTAACAACTTATTCAAGATTCTTCTGATTATGATACAGATAACATACTTGGAAAAAGCACAATAGAATTAAACAGAAATGCTAACAGAGCTCTTAATTTCCCTTCTTTGTGAAAAAAGTGACAATATTTTTGTGTTCCTAAACTGACAATTTTTAAATCATCAGGCTGCTCTTACTACCGCTCCACCAAAAATACATTCAAATTTTCATCCCAGGACAAGAAATAACACAATTCTTCATATGTAACTTATCAGAAATATTAATAGTTTACTTCTTTTAAGTACAAAATACTAAATAACAAAAATTTCCATCTAATTTGGCTACTTCTCACTATGCTTAATCATTTCTAACTTTTGATTTGAAATGATGTGTCACACTCTTCCATTCACTCAAACACCTAGAAATCATTGTAGGGTTATAAATGGTCTAATTTCAATATTGTTGGGTCTCTGGGACTAGAGAGGCCCTAGGAGAGGGAGAGAGATGGAGGAATAACCACTTAACAGAGCGGTCAGAACACATTTATCAGTTAAGTTCAGCATCTTATACAGGCGTAGTTCATGGCATCCTAGAATAGTTACAGCAGTAACATCAAAGATTACTGATCACAGATCACTATAACAGAGGTAATAATAATTAAAAAGTGAGAAATATTGTGAGAATTACCAAAATGTGGCACAGAGACATGAAGTGAGTACATACTATTGGAAAAATGGGACCAATAAACTTGCAAGGTTACAACAAACCTTCAATTTTTAAAAAGACATCCACACCCACGTACAATATCTACGAAGCACAATAAAACAAGATGTACCTGTTTTCTAGTTATTTTTTCTTCTTAAACCCATTCTGACTCCTCTACTCCAGCTTTGTGGTCACACTGATATCTCCACTTATCGTTCTAAGCCATCTTATTTCATCCACAGATATGAACATCTAGTCACACAAAGCTAGAGTCACATAATTTTAGAGATTAAAAAATATTTGGAGACCATCTAGCCCCAGCCATCTCATTTTAAATATATAGAGAAACATATATTCAAAATCATACAGTGGGTCAAAAGAAAGTAAGGACTAGAAATTAGGGCATTACACCACTCTGTTTCCTATGCATACAATACATTTCTTAGAAGTTTCAAACATTTAACAGCCGAAAGAATTCCAATTCACATGAGTGAACCTCACAAGAGTCACTGTTGTTGAGGTTACTGAGAAAAAGAATAGATAGCATCAAGCAGAGAAAATGAAGTTAGAGCAGAGAAAGCAGGAGTAGGTGCTTTTGTAGTGTAGCCTTAGGAGAAACCCGGAGAACTGAGACAAAGTAAAGCTTGGTCTGAGATTTGCTCTTCCATAGAGGAAAGGACAATAATTGTAAGATGACCAATGGAGTCAATTCAGTTGTATTTTACCAGGTTCCAATATTGCTGTGCTAGGAGCTGTCATGAATGGAGCCAGATCCCTGTAATCCTAGCTGTTCAAAAAAATGGACGCTCAGCCAGGGTCGTTGGCTCAGCCTGTAATCCCGTGCTTTGGGAGACTGAGGTGAGTGGATTGCCTGAGCCTGCGAGTTCAAGACCCGCCTGAGCAACTTGGCGAGACCTCATCTCTACAATAAATAAAAAAAATCAACTGGGCATAGTAGCGTGTGCCTGTGATTCCGGCTACTCGGAAGGCTGAGGCGGAAGGATCGCCGGAGCCTAGCAGGTGGAGGCTGCAGTGACCGGGAGCGACCACTGCACTCCAGTTTGGACGACAGAGTGAGACTCCAACTCAAAAAAAAAAAAAAAATTAACTATCCTTACACACCCAGTAGTTACCCTTTCTAGTAGTATAACTCTGACATTCATAAGACAAGGTAAAGACAAAATGAAACCCCAGGAAAAAAAAATTTTTGTTTTGAGTCCGAGTCTTACTCTAGCCCAGGCTGGACTGCAGTGTCACGCTCACAGCCACCACAACCTCAATCTGCTGGGCTCAGGTGATCCTTCCATCTCAGTCTTCCAAGTAGCTGGAATTACAGGCATGCGCTACCATACCTGGCTAATTTTTTTTTATTTATTGTAGAGGTGAGGTCTCACCAAGTTGCCCAGTCTAATCTCAAACCTGTGGGCTCAGGCAATTCTCTCACCTCGGACTCCTAAAATGGAAACCCCGGAAAATTAAACATAATCTTTCAAAATTATTGCTAGGTCCAAGAAGACATTGTAATGGCAACTAAAAAATATTAAATAGTGAATGAGAATGAAAATACTACTTTTCAAGCTTGTAGAATGAATCCAAAATCATGCTTTACAAGAAAGACAATTATCTTTAAAATAGTCTAGCCAAGCACAGTGACTCACATCAGTAACCCCAGCACTTTGGGAGGCAGAGGCAGGAGGATCCCTTGAGGCCACGAGTTTGAGACCAGCTTAGACAATAAAATGAGATCCCATCTCTACAAAAAAAAAAAGAAAGAAAGAAAAAATTAGCTAGGTGGGGTGGCTCACACCTAAAGTCCCAGCTACTTAGGAGGCTGAGGCAGAAGGATCGCATGAGTCCAGAAGTTTGAGACTATGGTTAGTGGTGAACCATGATTGTGCCACTGCATTTCAGCCTGGGTGACAAAGTGAAACTCTGTCTCAAAAAAAGAAAAAGAACCTGTGATAGAATTCATCCATGCTGTGTGAGAAATTGAAAAGAAAAATCTGGTACAGAAAAATCAGCTGAAATTTTTTTTTAAGTTTTAATGTAAGAGGAAATTTGAATAAAAAAGGAAATAGTCAACAATAAAATGAATTTCACTAAAAAATTAAGAAACTAGCATACCATATGAAATCTCTATGCAGAAATGATCTATTGAGAATTTTTGGGGTTTTTTTTTTTGTTGTTGTTGTTGTTGTTTGTTTTTTTGTTTTGTTTTGTTTTTGAGTTGGAGTCTCACTCTGTCGCCCAGACTGGAGTGCAGTGGCCGCTCCCGGCCACCGCAGCCTCGACCTGCCGGGCTCCGGCGATTCTTCCGCCTCAGCCTTCCGAGTAGCCGGAATTACAGGCGTGCGCTACCACGCCCGGCTGATTTTTTGATTTATTGTAGAGATGAGGTCTCGCCAAGTTGCCCAGGCTGGTCTCAAACCCCTGAGCTCAGGCAATCCTCTTTCCTCGGCCTGGGATTACAGATTTGAGCCACCACGCCTGGCTGACAAGATCTGATTCTATCAACCAGGCTGGAGTGTGTGGCACAATTGTGGCTAACTGGATCCTTGAACTACTGGTCAAGCAATCTTCCTGCCCCATCCTGAGTAGCTAGGACTATAGGCATGTACCACTACACCTGACTTTTTTTTTTTTTTTTAATAGATACGGTGTCTCGCTATGTTACTGAGGCTAATTTCGAATTCCTGATTTCAAGCAGTCTTCCCACCTCAGCCTCCCAAAATGCTGATATAGGCATGAGCGACTGTACCAGGCCCCCTAGGAGATTATTGCACATAGACATTTCTGGAGCTAGAAGCAAACAAGTTTTAAAATGCCTATTATAGGATGAGCATAATTTTAGACTTTTTAGGTTCACGCCTGTAATCTCAAAACTTTGGGAGACCTAGGTGGGAGCATTGCTTGAGTCTAGCATTTTGAGATCAGCCTGGGCAGCATAGCAAGACCTCATCTCTGCAAAAATAAAACACTTAACCAGGCGTGATGGTGCATACCTAAGTCCCAGCTACTCAAGAGGCTGAAGTAGGAAGATTGCTTGAGCCCAGGAGTTTGGGGCTGCGATGAGCTATGATTGCACCACTGTATTCCAGCTTATGCGGCAGAGTGAGTCTCTTAAAAAATGGTAATAAAGGCCAGGCTTGGTGGTTCAGCCTGTAATCCCAGCAGTTTGGGAGGCCAAGGCGAGTGGATTGTCTGAGCCTGCGGGTTCGAGATCAACCCGGGCAACTTGGTGAGACCTCACCTGTATAACAAATCAAAAAATTAGCTGGGCATGGTAGCACACACCTGTAGTTCTGGCTACTTAGAAGGCTGAGGCGGAAGGATTGCCGGAGACCAGCAGGTCAATGCCGGGGTGACCATGAGCATCGTCGTGAGCAGTGGCATGCTCGTGGCCACCCCAGCATGGGTGACAGAGTGAGACTCTGACTAAAAAAAAAAAAAAATGATAATAGGCCAGGCGCGGTGGCTCACGCCTATAATCTCAGCACTTTGGGAGGCCGAGGTGAGAGGATTGTCTGAGCCCACAGGTTCGAGACCAACCTGGGCAACTTGGCAAGACCTTATCTCTACAATAAATCAAAAAATTAACTGGGTGTGGTAGTGTGCACCTGTAGTTCCAGCTATTTGGAAGGCTGAGGTGGAGGGATTACCTGACCCCAGTGGATCGAGGCTGCGATGGCCATGAACAACGTGCCACTGCACTCTAGCCTGAGCGACAGAGACTCCAACTCAAAAAAAAAAAAGATAATAAAATACCTATGATATTTAGATATACTAGCTAATGCTTGAGACATGATACCTGTATATGCACACATGCGTACACACGAATTCCAATGATTAAGTTTGCCAGCTCATCCTAGAAAATGTGCTACATACCTCATTGCTGAATATCACTACACTACCTTCAAAGTACTCCCCTTGGAAAGCTATGCACCAATACCAGCACCTAGTCCCCTGTCAAAGCATCAGACCATCAAATGTCTTCCTTTTATCTTTGGGTAAAGACAAATGTCACTGGAGACTAAATCAGGTAAGTAGGGAGGGTGTTCCAATACAGTTATTTGTTCAATGCTGCCAACATAAGCACACAGTGGCAAGTTCGTGGAGCTTAATTGTCAGATTTCAACAAATAACGACAGCTCTGTTAGCCATTCCAGAAAAAGAGTTCCAAAATTGCTTTGACAGGTGGACTGGGTACTAGAATCAGTGCATAGCTTCTCAAGGGAAGTACTTTGAAGGTGACCATAGTGATGTTTAGCAATGAGGTATGTAGCACTTTCTCTAGCAAACTTAATTGTTGGACCTTGTGTACATGTCTCTTTATAGATGACTAGAAACAGTAGCTAAAATTATTAGGTTTTTAGTTGCAGATAAGCTAAATTGTTCACAAAATAAATCATACTGAAAACCAAGCAATATTTTAAAATAATATTTAGAAGAAAATAATAATATAAATGTCCCAAAACAGTTCAGTAGTTTCAGAGTAGGCTCTGGCACTAGGTAGCAGTGTCCCCTGGTGGTGAATCTTGGTATTTCATATTTCTCTGTTCTCAGGGTTCTTCTGATGCTCAGGAGTCCGGTCCCAGCCCCTGGCTGGCTAATCCATCCATTCGGAGGACATTCTTCCCAGATCCCCACACGTACGTACCTGATGGAGTGGAGATGACCTAGCCACTTCTAAGATCTTTCTCATGAAGAGAAAGGCTACCAACTGGCTCACGGGCACACAAGCCCAGCCAGCATTCACCAAACTAATCACATGCTCTAGTCCTAACCCTATGTGTATATCAAACTGGCTTTCTTGGTTAGTTGCCATTCACTTAGAAGAGCAGAATGGGGTCTGTGTTCCTAGTAAAATCAGGCACTCTGTTTTCTTGCAGGGACACCAAGGAAATTTCAGAGCTCAGGAATATCCTAACGCAACTGCAGCCAGGGACTCTGGGGCGTTCAGCCCGCATGGTGCTTTCTGCTGCCCGCCGGGCGTCTCCAGCCAGTGTGTTAAGCTCAAAGAACAGCCATGCAGAACCTGATCCCAATCATCTGGACAGTGAAGGTGAGGCCCCATAAATTACTCCTCACTGGCCCTAGCAATGTCCTTCCTTCCTGAATCTACTACTGCTATACAGGGATGGCTCACAAGTGGGACTTCATGTGGTAGAGAAGACAACTGTCAGTGTCTTGTTACCAGAAGAGAAATAAAATATTGTATAGTAACTGAAAAAGCACTGGCCTAGGAATCTTTACTTTTTGGGCTTCAATTCTCTCGTCTTCAAAGTGAAGTAATTAGGCAGGTGTGGTGGCTCACGCCTGTAATCTCAGCACTTTGGGAGGCCAAGGCCAGAGGACTGCCTGAGCCCATGGATTCGAGACCAGCCTGAGCAACATGGTGAGACTTCATCTCTAAAATAAATCAAAAAAATTTGCTGGGCATAGTGGTACATGCCTGTAGTTCCAGCTACTTGGACGGCTGAAGTGGAAGGATCACCTGAATCCAGCAGGTCAAGGCTGCAGTGCCTTTGATTGTGCCACTACACTCCAGCCTAGGCGACAGAGTGAGACTCCGACTCAAAAGAATAAAAAAGAATGAAGTAGGCCAGGCTCGGTGGCTCAGCCTGTAATCCCAGTACTTTGGGAGGTCGAGACGAGAGGATTGCCTGAGTCCATGGGTTCGAGACCCATCTGGGCAACTTGGCGAGACCTCATCTCTACAGTAAATCAAAAATTAGTCGGGCATGCTAGCATGCCTATAGTTCTGACTACTTGGAAGGCTAAGGCAGAAAGATCGCAGGAGCCCAGCAGGTCAAGGGTGTGGTGGCCAGGAGCATGCCACTGCCCTCCAGCTGGGTGACAAAGTGAGACTCCAACTCAAAAAAAAAAAAGTAATTAAACCAAATAGCATCTAGCCTCTTGTAGAATGTTCTGTGATCATCCCAGAAAGATAATTAAGTCATGGTGGTGATATATGGAGTTTATTGGTAACTAAAGTAGGGGAATAGTGTAGTTTTATCACAGAGAATGAAAGGGTTAAAAGAACAATTTGGAATACTATAAGAAAGGGATTGGCAGTAGTGGGAAACTGCCAGGGAATGAAGGGGCACACCTCATCAACTAGGGTACCTGCATAATGAGCATTTGTATACCTAACTCTGAATTGTACCCCACATTTTTTAAATTAAAATTAAAATTTAAAATTTAAAAAATAAAAAAACAATTTGGAGTTCTACTTTGTACCAGATATATTGCAGGCACTTTCACTAACTTTACCTATAACAGACTTATAAAGTAGATACTGTTATCATCATTTTGCAAAAGAATCTGAGGTTCAGAAAGGTTACATTTTCTGAGTCACAGCTAAAATGGCAGAGCTAGGATTTGAACCCAAAGCTCTTGTATTTTTCACTACTCTAGACATCAAGAAAGAGGAAAACCAATAAGGTTCTAGTTGAAGAGTTAAGAAAATAAGATTGCTCATTGTTCCATTGGAAAAATTTTAGAAAAGCATAAGGTTTATGTCATTTCAAAGGACTAAACAAATTATCGTAATAATGGGTGAGTATGCCATTGGGAGTTACTTTAGAAACTGACTGTCACATAAGGAAAGATGCAGTGCACTATTTTTAAGAGGAGAATAAAAAGGAATTAGTAATTTTTGGTTCCCTACTACAGAACTAGTACTGGAGCTATGAAAGCACTTTGAATTTTATTAAATGCTATACAAAGTGTTTCATAAATTCTGAATAAATAATGGTTGATGGTTTTTATTATCACTCATTTGACACATGTTTATTAAACATCTCTTATGTGCTAGGCTTTGTGTTAGGTGTCAAGGATACCACAGTAATTCTCCTACCTTAGTGGAAAAACACGTGTTCATATCACACAAAGAAATATAAAATTGCCGGGCTCGGTGGCTCAGCCTGTAATCCCGCGCCTTTGGGAGGCTGAGGTGAGTGGATTGCCTGAGCCCGCAGGTTCGAGACCCACCTGAACAACTTGGTGAGACCTCATCTCTACAATAAATCAAAAAATCGGCCGGGCATGGTAGCGCACGCCTGTAATTCCGGCTACTTGGAAGGCTGAGGCGGAAGGATCGCCGGAGCCCAGCAGGTCGAGGCTGCGGTGGGCAGGAGCGGCCACTGCACTCCAGTCTGGGTGACAGAGTGAGACTCCAACTCAAAAAAAAAGAAATATAAAATTAAAACTGTGAAAAGTACTTTCAAGGAAAAGCATAGTAGAACGACCAGATTTAGAGTAGAGAATTCAGGAAAAGTCTCTGTAGGAGTTAGTATTTCATCTAAGACTTGAAGAGTGAGAAAGAATTAGCAGGAAAAAGGAGTAGAAAGAATATTCTTAAAAGAAGGAATATTATATGTGAAGACGCTTCTATTACTGGACTAGATTTAATGAGCATTTCTACCACAGAGCCCAGAGCAGAAGAGCAAGACTCCAAGAATGCTGTGGGCAGGATGAAAAGACGGAAAGTGCAGGACCAGAGGTGAGTAGGTCAGCATAAAGACCCAAGTCACCTCCCCAGACTTTATTGCCCTTTAGCTGTCCTCCCCATTTTGCTTCAGTGAGGGTAGGGAGTATCCTTATGTCTGGGTCTTGACCTCTTAGTCTGGTCCTAAGAATAATGGAGAAAAGATGACCTTATCCACAAGTTGTCAGGTTTGGAACTAGGCAAGGTGGCAACCCTGCAATGAACTATAGTCTGAAGATAGTATACTGCATCTCATGGACTTCAACAAAATTTAAATCATTTCTACTTAAATGGACACTGTCAAGAAAGTAAAAAGATGACCTACAGAATATGGGAGGACATATTTGCATATCATATTTGATAAGGTTCTTGAGTTTAGAATATATAAAGAACCTTTCCAAGTCAACAGTAAATGGGCAAAGGGTCTGAACAGACTTTTCTCCAAAGAAGATATACAAGTGGCCAGTAGTCACATGAGAAGATTCTCAATATCATTAGTCATCAGAGGAATGCAAATGAAAATAACAGTGATTACTTCGCACCTGTTAGGATGGCTGTACTAAAAAAGATGGACGATAACAAATGTTGGGGAAGCTATAGAGAAATTGGAACCCTCACACATTGCTAGTGGGAATGGATAATAGTACAACTGCTTTGGAAGGCAGTTTGGCAGCTTCTCAAAATCCTAATTGTATGACCCAGCAGTTCTATTCCTGGATATATACCCCAAGTAATTTATTTTTTAGTCAGGGTCTCACTGTGTCACCCAGGCTGAAGTGCAGTAGCACCATCATGACTCACCACAACCTTGAACTCCTGGACTCAAGTTATCCTCCCGTCTCAAACTCCTGAGTAGCTGGAACTACAGGCACATGCCATCATGCCCAGCTAATTTTTTAAATTTTTTGTAGAGACGAGGTCTCACTATGTTTCCCAGGCTGGTCTCAAACTCCTAGGATCAAATATTCTTCCTGCCTCAGCCTCCCAAAGTGATGGGATTACAGGTGTGAGTCACTGCACCCAGCCTACTCCAAAGAATTGGTAACAGGTGTCCACATAAAAACTTACAGACAAATGCTCATAGCAGCATCGTTTATAATTGCCAAGAAGTGGAAACAACCCAGGTGTTCATCAGCTGATGATTGGATAAAGTAGGATATATCTATACTACGGAATGTTACATTTAGTCATAAAAAAGAAATATAGTACTGATCCTTGCGACAACATGGCTAAATCTTGAAAACATTATGCGAAGTGTAAGGAGTCAGGACCATGTACAGTGGCTTGTGCCTGTGATTCTAGCATTTTCAGAGGCCTAAACGGGAGGATCATTTGAGGACAGGAGTTCCAGACTAGCCTAGGTAACATATGAGACCGTGTCTCTCCAAAACATTTAAAAGAAAAAAATTAGACAAGTGTGGTGACAGGCTCCTGTAGTCCCAGCTACTGGGGAGGCTGATGGAAGAACCACTTGAGCCCAGAAGTTCAAGATGGTAGTGAGCCATGATTATACCATTGCATTCTAGCTAGAGTGACAGAGCGAGATGTCTTCCCTGTCTCTAAAAAGAAATGAAGTCAGTCACATAAGACCACGTAGCATACGATTTCATTTATATGGAATGTCCAGAATAGGCAAATACATAAAGACAGAAAGTAGATTAATGGTTGCTAGGATCTATGGGTCGGAAGAATGGGGACTGACTGCTAACGGACCTGGGGGTTTCTTTTGGGATGATAAAAATGTTCTACAATTAGATTGTTGTGGTTACACAACATTGTGAATATATTAAAACTTTAAAAAGGTGAAATTTATGGTATGTGCATTATATTCCAATAAAATATAATTAAAAACCTAGGGTCAATAATAGCTCTGTTCTCAGACATTTAAAAGTTAAACATTGTCTCTCAAGTCTGGTATGTCAAGTGGGAAAACCAGGACTCATCCAGGGTTTTAACTATTCCCCATTACTTTTGCCCTCATTCTGGGCTCCATCAGCCCTATGGCTACTTACTGATAGCCTTAACTCTTCTTTCTCACAGGCCTCTGTCCAACTCTAACTCTCAGCCAAACAGAAGGGGAACAGCAAGAGCAGGACAAAGAGAATGCCGACCCCAGGCCCAAAGCAGTGGTGGCCAGCAGAGTGGACAGTGCCCCATTTGTGCAGGTAAAATGCTTGGGCACAGGGAGTTGTATGACAACTAGGTATTTCTTGAGGGAGGAATAGGAGATCTGGGGGTACTGCCAAGAAACATTTGAATTTGGACTCCTAGCCTTTGGCATCTCTGCAGCTCCCAGGTATACAGCTGTACTTTCAGTCAAATGTGGTTCAAGACACGTCTGTGTTGAACACCTGCTCACATTGTGTCAGCTAAGCTGAGGAAGGGACATGGGCCCTGCCCTCAGAAGGGTGAAACCAAACAGTATAAAACACTATCAAAGAGGGCCTAGAATTTTCTTCCTATTTCCTCTAATTCTACTTACTCTTTTTTTTTTAGTTGGAGTCTCACCCTGTCACCCAAGCTGGAATACAGTGGCATGCTGCTCACGGCCACCACAGCCTCGACCTGCTGGGCTCCGGCGATCCTTCTGCCTCAGTCTTCCAATTAGCTGGAACTACAGGCACATGCCACCACGCCCAACTAATTTTGTGATTTATTGTAGAGATGAAGTCTCACCAAGTTGCCCAGGATGGTCTCGAGCCCGTGAGCTCAAGCAATCCTCTCACCTCAGCTTCCCAAAGTGCTGGGACTATAGGCCACCACACCCAGCCTCTACTTACTCTTTACATCTCTGTTCAAATAGCACTTCTTTGCCAAGTTTTCTCTGATCTGCCTAAATCATCTCTCCCACCTGAACTTTTGCAGCATTCTCTGATTCCCTTGGACTCAGCACTTCTCACTTTCTTCTTTGTATCAACATGCCTGGGCAACATCGTGAGTCCTCATCTCTACAAAAAAAGTGAAAAAAATAGTTGATCGTGGTGGTATGCCCCCATAGTCTCAGCTACTCATGAGGCTGAAGTGGGAAGATCACTTGAGTCCAGAAGTTTGAGGCTGCAGTGAGCCATGATCATGATACTGCACACCAGGTTGGGTGACATAGTAAGACAGTTTCTCAAAACAAAACCAAGGGCCAGGCACAGTGATTCAAGCCTGTAATCCCAGCACTTTGGGAGGCCAAGGCAAGAGGATTGCCTGAATCCAGGGTTTCACAACCAGCCTGGGCAACTTGGTGAGACCTCATCTCTACGATAAATCAAAAAATTAGCCAGATATGGTGGTTCATCCCTGTAGTTCCAGCTACTTGGAAGGCTGAGGTGGAAGGGTCGCCTGAGCCCAGCAGGTTGAAGCTAGGGTAGCCGTGAACACATGCCACTGCTCTCCAGCCTGGGCGACAGAGTGAGACTCAGACTCCAAACAGAACAAAACAAAAGAAACACACACAGTAAACGTTTGATGGATACATGATAGTGTCTCAGGTGTAAAACATTTAATCATGGTAAATCTCCTGCAAAAACAGCTGCATCTTGGCAGCAGAAATTCCTTTCAGACTTCTTGGGGTAGCATCCTGCCTGGGAGCAAGCACAGTTTTGTTTACCACCTTCTCTCCCCCTTAGGCTCCTTCAGGATTGAGAGTCTTCCCCTGCACGCTGCCACTTGTGGAGAGACCTCCCCACCTCACCCAGCTTCTCCCTCCTCATCACCATCTTCATCGTCTTCATCCCAGTCTGTACTGTGGGTATCCTCCCCAGAGAGTTCACCACCCATCTGCTGGGTCCAGTGCCCTATCTGCCTGTTGCAGTTCTCAGCAAGAGAAGTAGAAGAACATGCCAGCATGTGTGGGGAGGTCCCTGAGGCATAAGCCATGAGGTCCCGTGGTTTGTAACCCCCACCCTCTAGGACTAAGACTGGGGAGTGGATCTCTTGACAGCTCAGAAGGACTGATGAGGCCTCCCTCCTTCCCTCCACTTGCTCCCTCAGGACTCTGCCTGAGGGCACCTCTGCGCCCAGTCTGATCCCCATTCCCAGTTGTCAAGGCTTCTGTGACCATGGCACCCAGTTCTCCTAAGGACAGCTCTGTTCTTTTCCGCCTTGGAACTCCTGGGCTTTGGGACACCATCTAGAATGTTTTTCCTTCCATGAGTGGTATATTCTCATGTCCTTTTTTGTGAAAGGAAAACCAAGGCCCAGTGAAAAGAAGAACACTGCCTGACAGATAAGATCCTATGGTATACTGGGAGCATGAGTGTGGGTTTTGAGCATGAACCCGCTAAACGGCATCCCATAGACTGTACGCTATCTTTGTAGGTTCCTGTCCTAGGTATAATCAAGTAACGGTACTGCTGTGTAACTTTAAGCAAGTTGTTTATCTTGGGGCCCAGAATTAACCTTTAGTAACTGAGAGAGAAAATCCCCCATCCTCCCACTCACAGAGCTGTTATAGGGACCAAATGGATTAATACTAGGGAATGGTTCTAGTCTAGCCTTGGAACTTTGGGCAAATCCTATTCCTCATCTACACAATGAGGTTATTGGACCAGAGAGTCTCAGAAGTCCCTTCAAGCTATGGTATTCCAAATTCAGTTTCCACCTTCTCTCCCCCCTTTCCCTGAAGATTTCACTGTGTGGCACTAACACCATTTCCCCTGGTCCCCAGGGTACAGGGCTAAGGGGGAGCAGCTGGTCCTGCAAAGGGAGGGCCTAAGGCGGGGTTTTAAATAGGTAGGAAAGAACATGCTAGGCACAGTCAAGGGAGTAGGCTGAGCAGGAAATCAGTCCGGTCCTGGCTAGCATAGGTGGGAGCAACCATGGATCCCCTCACGGTAAGAGACCACCTGCTCCTCTACCTTCCCATATCTTGGTCCCATTTCCAGCTGTGACTGAAACAAAAGATTGGCTCAGAGGGGCAGCAGGGGCATCCTGGCTGCCATGCAGGTAGTGGACATAATCGCATGGGTGGGAGAAAAGCGCCTGGAGCTGTGGGCCTGGGCCCAGAAGAGAAGGAACTATGAGGATGGGGCTGGGGCTAGGCCTGGCAGGAAAGAGGGTCAAGGCAATACCAAGGGGGGAAAATGACCCCCAAAGCAGGGGAGGGCAAAACTGAGGGGTTTAGTGAAGGAGTATGTTGGGTTCCTGCTGGAGTTCTGGTCAGACCCGAGGGGCTTGGCAGAAACCCAGTTCAAAGACCCTTCTCTGTGGACATGTCAGAACCTGCCCTCTGGAGAGGCTCTGGGACTTTCAGAGGGATGAGCAGCTGGGAAGTGAAGTCAACAAGATGGGAGCTGGGTCCTAGACAGATCCGATGTGCCTGCATGTGGGGTTAGGTTCCCAGTGCAACCTGTTCTAACCTACCTTACTCAAGGCACCCACTGACATGGGGCTTCTGTGAGGATGGACACCAAGCTGAGGAGAGGTCCCCCAGTCAGGCCCATTCCCAGCACTTTCCCAACCTGAGAATCTACACAATAAAATGGTGGGTAAATCAGTTTCTGCCAGTGTGTGTTTGGGACAAGGGAGAATATAATGGTGGCTGGGTATAAAGGGTTAAGGACTAGAAGGCAGAAGAGTGAGGGAGGCCCCAAAACAAAGGAGGTTGAGACTCGAGGTCCCACCCTCTCCACTCCTCCATCCAGCCACAGCCTAACTGGACCGAGATCGTGAACAAAAAGCTCAAGTTTCCACCTCCACTCCTGGGTGCCATCCAGGAGGGCCGGCTGGGTCTTGTGCACCAGCTGCTGGAGTCGGGGTCTGAGGCCACAAGCAGTGGGCCAGCTGGGCCCCTGCGAAATGTGGAGGAGGCTGAGGACCGCTCCTGGAGGGAAGCTCTCAACCTAGCCATCCGCCTGGGCCATGAGGCCATCACCGATGTGCTGTTAGCCAATGTCAAGTTTGACTTCCGGCAGATCCATGAAGCCCTGCTGGTGGCCGTGGACACAAACCAGCCAGCAGCAGTGCGTCGCCTGCTGGCCCGGCTAGAACGGGAGAAGGGTCGCAAAGTAGACACTAGGTCCTTCTCACTGGCTTTCTTTGACTCATCAATTGATGGCTCCCGCTTTGCACCTGGTGTCACTCCACTCACCCTGGCCTGCCAGAAGGACCTGTATGAGATTGCGCAGCTGCTCATGGACCAGGGTCACACCATTGCCCGGCCCCACCCAGTCTCCTGTGCCTGCCTTGAGTGCAGCAATGCCCGTCGCTACGACCTGCTGAAGTTCTCCCTGTCCCGCATCAACACCTACCGTGGCATTGCAAGCAGGGCCCACCTCTCACTGGCCAGTGAGGATGCCATGTTGGCTGCCTTCCAGCTCAGCCGCGAGCTCAGGCGCCTCGCACGCAAGGAGCCTGAGTTCAAGGTTGGTTTCCCATACTTCTTCTTGTCCTCAGTATGCCCATCTCTTCTTCCACCAGAGAGCATGGTTGGGCCTATGGTGGCTGTTCTGGGAAGTGGGCAGCAACAGGAAGATAAGGCCTAGTCTCTTCTCAGGAAACCTCTATTTTGGCAGGGAGTAACAGAATCCCACCCTGAGGGGCATCTCATTCCAGTGGCAGAGCAGTCACTCTGGAGGCACTTAGGTTTATGGGGGGAGACACAACCCCCACCCTAGGGGACCTTGGATCTGAGGGAGGAGAGAGAACACAGACAAGCAGTAAAACAGCTAGATAGACCCAGAGATGGCATTCAGAAGAATATGCCTCTTCTGAGTACCTACTGTGTGTTCCCAACCTGGAGCATTGTGCGTAAGGGGACAAGACACTCCCAGGATACTCAACTTCATTCAGTGCCTGTGTGGATAGTGCTAATAGAGCTTCCAAAGCCTAGGAAACAGAGGTCAGGAAGGTATAGCTGTTGTGCTCAAGACTCCTCAGAAGAAGAAATTAAGCTTAGCTATGGAGGTGGGTGATTTAATACAAGTTCAGACAGGCACCATGGCTCACGCCTATCATCCCAGCACTTTGGGAAGCCGGGGTGAGAGGATTGTCTGAGCCCACGGGTTCGAGACCAGCCCAGGCAAATTGGCGAGACCTCATCTCTACAATAAATCAAAAAATTAGCTAGGCGTGGTGGTGCGTGCCTGTAGTTCCAGCTACTTGGTAGGCTGAAGCAAAAGGATTGCCTGCACCCAGCAGGTTGAGGCTGCGGTGGCCATGAGTGTGCCACTGCACTCCAACCTGAGCGACAGAGTGAGACTCCAACTCAAATATATATATATGAGTGAAGAAGAGCAGGGGAGCCGGGCTTGGTGGCTCAGCCTGTAATCCCGTGCCTTGGGAGGCTGAGGTGAGTGGATTGCCTGAGCCCGTGGGTTCGAGACCCGCCTGGGCAACTTGGTGAGACCTCATCTCTACAATAAATCAAAAAATTAGCCGGGCATGGAAGCGCGTGCCTGTAGTTCCAGCTACTTGGAAGGCTGAGGCAGAAGGATCGCCGGAACCCAGCAGATCGAGGCTGTGGTGGCCGGGAGCGGCCACTGCACTCCAGTCTGGGTGACAGAGTGAGACTCCAACTCAAAAAAAAAAAAAAGAGCAGGGGGCATATTTGAGGTAGGGCTGCAGTTCAGTTGAAGGCTCTTGGGTAGCAAAAGTGTACATGATGATAAATGCAGGGGAAAGAGACTGTGCTGGGAGACCTGAGAATGTGTGAAGTGGAACCTAGAGGCAGGGACTAGTCAGGGACCTGGAATATCACCAGTGTAGTTTCTCCATCATTCATCCACTGATGTCTCGCGTGTGTCAAGCCAGACATGTCTTGCGTGGTCTCATCCTCAAGACCACGTTAGTGGGGGGAAATGGACAAGGATATTAAAACAGAAGCCTAAGTCAGGAGGGACCTGTACTATGGGAGCCAGAGAAAGAGGATGCTGTCCACACCTGGGGTTGTGGAGGGGTAGGAGGATGAGAAGCCCCTATTATTGCTCAACCTGGAAAGGGCAGGACTTTTCCTTCGTTCTCACAGTGGCCCAGGAGGGAGCCGTAGCAGCAGTCGTCATCTCCACTTTACAGCAGGGAGGCTGAGGCCTGGAAAAGGGAAGTATCTTGCCCTGTGTGTCATCACCTGAGGACAGTGCTGGGACTCAGACCTAGCCTCCTGAAGGCCTCACCTGGATTCTCTTGAGGGTGAGGTCCCCAGCTAAGCCAGGGGTAGAAAGGATAAAGTTAAACTAAGAACTGCCTTGTTCATTTCTACATCTTCCAAGATTGTCAGGATAGGTCTCACGTAAGGTAGATGCTTAAAAAATTAATTGGGCCGGGCTCAGTGGCTCAGCCTGTAATCCCGCGCCTTTGGGAGGCTGAGGTGAGTGGATTGCCTGAGCCCGCGGGTTCGAGACTCGCCTGGGCAGCAAGACCTCATCTCTACAATAAATAAAAAAATCAGCCGGGCATGGTAGCGCATGCCTGTAATTCCAGCTACTTGGAAGGCTGAGGCGGAAGGATCGCCGGAGCCCAGCAGGTCAAGACTGCGGTGGCCAGGAGCGGCCACTGCACTCCAGTCTGGGTGACAGAGTGAGACTCCAACTCAAAAAAAAAAAAAATTAATTGGATAAGCACATGAAAGGCATAAGGAGTAGGAGAAAAACTGGGACAAGAAATAGAGATTAGAAAAAGAAAACCCAAGGTACGAGAAAGGATGGCAAGGATTGAAGTGACTTAGTGATGAGGTAGAGATAGCACCAGATAAGCAAAGTGACACAGGAAGTACCTCATTATAGCAAGAGGGTGGGTAAGGTGGCAGAGAAGAAAGAAATTGATGATTCAGAGAGACTACATGTAGGAAGTGAGGTGCAAGAGGAGGACAGAGGTGGCCCAGGCCTACATTTTTGGGATGGCTTGGGAGGCTGATTTATTGGGGCTGGGTCCACAGGGTGGTGGACACACACAGACCTGCTTCCCTACAGCCAGAGTACATTGCCCTGGAGTCGCTGAGCCAGGACTATGGCTTTGAGCTGCTGGGCATGTGCCGGAACCAGAGCGAAGTCACTGCGGTGCTCAACGACCTGGGTGAGGACAGCGAGACCGATCCCGAGGCTGAGGCCCTAGGCCAGGCCTTCGAGGAAGGCATCCCCAACCTGGCAAGGCTGCGACTGGCCGTCAACTACAACCAGAAGCGGGTCAGCTGGGCCCTTCCTGTCTTCCTCTCCCTATCCTGATCCCTCGCCCTGCCATCTCTAGGTATCCCCTACTCCAGCCATAAGAGACTCCTTTTCCTGTCCCCAGGACCCTCTTAGACCTTAATTCTGTGCACCCTTCTATCTAAGCCCTTGGTCTTTGTCCCCAGCACTTCCTTCTGACCTTCGATCCTATCCCCTAACCTCTCCCCAGTCCTTAGAAGATTCATTACCCACTAGGACCCCACCTTCAGACCAGGGAATCTGGGTGTAAACTCAGCTGACCTGCTAGGTTACTTTGGTCTAGTCTTTTTCAGTTGTTAGACTTCAGTACCTCACTCTATTAAGCAAGATTAGACTAGATCTCTCAGAACTGAAATATCAAGTGGTTCAATTATCTCCTGTCTCATTAGACCCCCTCCCCCAAGCTGAAGACAGGCTTCCTTTCTAGCTCCTCCTCCCCCATCTCTTACTCTTATCCACTCTTAAATACGTTAACCCACCAGGAGCTTAACCAAAAACTTTCCTTAGCAGGGCTCGGTGGCTCAGCCTGTAATCCCACACCTTGGGAGGCTGAGGTGAGTGAATTACCTGAGCCCGCGGGTTCGAGACCCACCTAGGCAACTTGGTGAGACCTCATCTCTACAATAAATCAAAAATTAGTCAGATGTGGTCGCGCGCCTGTAGTTCCAGCTACTCGGAAGGCTGAGGCGGAAGGATTGCCAGAGCCCAGCAGGTGGAGGCTGCGGTGGCCGGGAGCGGCCACTGCACTCCAGTCTGGGCGACAGAGTGAGACTCCGACTCAAAAACAAAAACAAAAAAACCCAAAAAACGTTCCTTTATAATAGCTCCCCTGGCCCTGCCCCAAACATAGTGGACCCCACTTTCTCTCTTCTCTCTTCCTCAAGACCATGCAGGCTGGTGCCCCACATCTCTGAGAAGACAAAGAACCCTGGCGAGTTCTAGGTCTTAGTTACCCAGTTCTACCCACCACTGCTTGACTTAGATTCAAGAATGCAGGATCCAAAGAGTCCAGGAAAATTTTGAGTTCAGTTTTCCCCTTAAAAGACCTTGGCTTAGAGAGGCATGGGGCCTGCCCATGGTCATACAACAAGTGAGTTGTCTTTCTTCTGAGCTGGCTGGTATGGGGAGAAAAGAAGGATGTTTCAATCTCTATGGCAGGGAAGCAAAGGCTGTGCATCCAACTGGCACCCCCTTGTCCTCCCTGGCCTGTGGCCTCTTCCTCTGCTCACATTCATCTCTGCTTAGTTTGTAGCACACCCCATCTGCCAGCAAGTCCTGTCCTCCATCTGGTGTGGGAACCTGGCTGGTTGGCGTGGAAGCACCACCATCTGGAAGCTCTTTGTTGCCTTCCTCATCTTCCTCACTATGCCCTTCCTCTGCTTTGGCTACTGGCTAGCACCCAAGTCCCAGGTACTAAGAATAAGTGTTTTGTTGAGCACTTTTATTGTATGTCAGGCCCTGAGCTGAGCACTTTGTGAATGTTCCCGTGAAGTAACTTGAAGTGGCCCTGGCAGGCATTGCACTACATTTCTGTTATGTGGAGAAATCTGAGGCACAGGGAAGGGAAGAGCTGTTTTTGTTAAGGGTGTGCAGTAAATAGCAGAGTCAGGATTTAAACCGAGGTCCCTCTGCCTCCAAAACCTGAATCCTGTTGCCAGCTCTGTACTCTTCTAAAGAGAGTCCCGCCCCAACTGCAAATTCTTTGGGAGCCCTTCATTCAGCATGTATGTCCTTGACACCCCGCTGGGAGCCAGGCATTGTGCCTGACACTGGAGATTTAATGAAGAACACCCTGTTCCTATTGACCAGGTGAGGAATAGGGAGGGGGTGTCCCAGGAGGCAAGAACAACATGTGCAAAGGCCCAGGGAAGGGAGAATGGGAAGCAGTAGAGCAACCAAAAGGATTTAAATAATGAGTAGTGGGGAAGTGGACAGGCGTTAGATCTTGCAGACCCTTATAAGCCATGTGAAGCCGGAAGCCACTGTGGGATTAACGACGTGAAGTGAGTGCTCCCTCTGTTTTGTGATTCCAAAAGCCTCCTCTGGGAAGAGTTATGAAAGATGGACTTGGGGGAGGGGCAGGATTTAGGGAGATGGGCAGTGTGTGAGAGAAAGAGCATGTAGAGATGCCCTTCAGGTTCCGGGCCTGGATGACTGGGTGATTTGATGAAACGGGGACACCAGAGGAGAAGAAGCAAGTTGGTATAGAAGGCGATGAATTTATTTTTATTTATTTATTTTGAGTTGGAGTCTCACTCTGTTGTCCAGGCTGGAGTGCAGTGGCATGCTCAGGGCCACCGCAGCCTCGACCTGCTGGCGATCCTTCCGCCTCAGCCTTCCAAGTAGCTGGAACTATAGGTATGCGCCACCATGACTGGCTGATTTTTTGATGAATTGTAGAGACGAGGTCTTGCCATGTTGCCCAAGCCGCTCTTGAATCCGTATCCTCAGGCAATCCTCTTGCTTCAGTCTCCCTAAGTGCTGGGATTACAGGCATAAGCCACCATGTCTGGCTTACTTTTTAACATAGTTGGGTTGGAAGAACCTGTGAGGCCTCCAAGTTACTTTACCTCTATGATTCTGGCTCCCGAAAAAAATGGGCACAGCTTCTCATGACTGTGAGGAAGACAATAAATATGAAAGCAGCCGGGCTCGATGGCTCAGCCTGTAATCCCGCGCCTTTGGGAGGCTGAGGTGAGTGGATTGCCTGAGCCCGTGGGTTCGAGACCCGCCTGGGCAGCGAGACCTTATCTCTACGATAAATCAAAAAATCCAGTCTGGGCGACAGAGTGAGACTCCAACTCAAAAAAAAAAAAAAAAAATGAAAGCATAAGCTCTGATATGTAAATGTCTGAATAAAAAAATATCTGGACTGGACTCAGTGACTCAGCCTGTAATCCCAGCACTTTGGGAGGCCAAGGTGAGTGGATTGCCTGAGACCAGCCCAGGCAACTTGGTGAGACCTTATCTCTACGATAAATCAAAAATTAGCCAGGCATGGTAGCTCACGCCTATAGTTCCGGCTACTTGGAAGGCTGAAGCCGAAGGATTGCTAGAGCCCAGCAGGTCAACACTGGGATGGCTGTGAGCATGCCACAGCACTCCAGCCTGGGCAACAGAAGTGAGATTCAAAAAAAAGTCTGAATAGGGAGTGAGTAAGTCTGAGAAAAGGGGGGCATGAGTGGGCTGAGCCGTCCAGAAGGGCTTCCAGGGGAGAGATGCACAAGACTTTGAGAACCGTGCTCCCTTCCTCAAAGCTGGGCCGCCTACTGAAGATCCCAGTGCTGAAGTTCCTACTTCACTCCGCCTCCTACCTGTGGTTCCTCATCTTCCTGCTGGGAGAGTCCCTGGTCATGGAGACACAACTGAGCACTTTCCACGGCCGCAGTCAGAGTGTCTGGGAGACCTCACTGCACATGGTTTGGGTAACAGGTACGTGTGTTAAGACCCTTTGTGGCTGTCTCCCTCAGGGGTCCCCTTCACTGCTCTTCAGGATAAGCGCCCCAGCAGTGTGAGACTCCCAGTGGGGAGATCCTGCTTCTGTGGATGCCCCAAACATGTATCCAGACCCCTCTGGGTTGTGGCACTCCAAGAAACCCTTTCCTTTTGTTCCTAATCAGGAACTCAGCCCTGCGATAGACTCCCTGAGCAAGGAACTCATTCTTCCCCTTCACGAGCATCCATCGTGACCCACTCTGGAGGTCCCTGTCCTCTCACAAATAAACCACTGGCCCACAGTTCTGGGTGGGAAATTGCCTTGGTGTGTGGGTGTCTGCAAGTACAAGACAACTCTCCGGGAGGTCATGGAATAACAACAACAAAAACCCTCAAATCCTATAGTACATTAAATCCATGATGGGCATAGTTATGATGATGGTGTGCTATGAGGGCCAGAGATGAGGCTTGAGCAGGAGGGTGATATAGACAGAAGGTGCCTGGGCCAAGACTTGTTCTGTAGGAGAAACAGTGTCAAGTGTGTCTGGCCAGTTACCCTGATAAGCAGCTAAGAAACGTATGTGCATTCTTTGGGTTGAGGGCAAATGGGTGTCATCAGTGTGTGGCTGATTTCAGATCTGAGGAATACGGAGAGCCTCATATACCTCGTGTATATTCAGTGCATCATGAATATTTAGTGCCTATCCATCTTTTTCTATGTGTGTTTATACATAGGTTCTACTTTATTGTTCGACACATCACTCAGGGAACTAACTTATCCAAGCTTAACACATACGCTTCACCCATTTCAATGTTCCTCTTTTCTCCTATAGCAGAATCAAATGTTCTCAAACAATTCAGCAAATGTCCTTTTCAATAATTCCCCGAGCTCCACCCAGCCTCTAGCTGGTCAGCTCAGTACATCGGACTGATGGCCCCTTCCTCAACTGTCCTCTCCTCATTGAGCTCTGACATAGTTAGTAAACTCCAAGCCACCAGAATACTAAGTCCACTACTTCTCCCTGTACCAAGCCAGTTGATGATGTCAGAAAAGAAATTTGGACCAGAAAATAAAAACAGCTCAAGAGGAAAAGTTTCTCATTCTATTATTTACTAAACATTTATTGATCTGTGCCAAGTTATGAAACTAATACATGGAGGAAGAAAAGTGTTTTTTTGTTTTGGTCTGGTTTTTGGGATTTTTTAGTGACAAGATCTTGCTGTGTCACCCAGGCTGAAGTGCAATGTCATGATCTTAGCTCATTACGGCCTCCTGGGCTTAAGTGGTTCTCCTGCCTTAGCCTCCCAATTAACTGGGACTACAGATGCATGCCACCAAGCCTGGCTAATTTTTAAATTTTTTTATAAAGATGGTAGCTTACTATTTTACCCAGGCTGGTCTCAAACTTTTGGCTTCAAGTGTTCCTCTTACCTCAGCCTCCAAAAGTACTGGAATTACAAGCATGAGCCATTCCACTTGGCTCAGAAGTCTTATAAACACACTAAACAAAACTCATGTATTCATATGCAATAAATGTATGTTGATGACCTAGTATGAGTGAAGTCATAAGAATACATGGCTAAGCCGGGCTCAGTGGCTTAGCCTGTAATCCCGCGCCTCTGGGAGGCTGAGGTGAGTGGATTGCCTGAGCCCGCGGGTTCAAGACCCGCCTGGGCAGGCGAGACCTCCTCTCTACAATAAATCAAAAAATTAGCCGGGCGTGGTAGCGTGCGCCTGTAATTCCGGCTACTCGGAAGGCTGAGGCGGAAGGATCACCGGAGCCCAGCAGGTAGAGGCTGTGGTGGCCGGGAATGGCCACTGCACTCCAGTCTGGGCGACAGAGTGAGACTCCAACTCAAAAAAAAAAGGGGGAGAAAAAAAAAAAGAAAATATACACAACTGAAAAAAAGAATAAAGATGCTCTCTCTATATCCTAACAAGGAAAAATGTCAGATTTTACTGGTAGGTGAAAAAGCTAAGTGCAGAACAGTGTCAACAATATAGTATCTTTTATGTAAGAAAGATAGGAGTGAGGAATAAAATACCTGTATGTGTTTGCTTCTATTTTCATAAAGAAAATATAAACAAATCAATAAAAATACCAAATGTGAGAGCAATGGGTGAATAGGAATGGGGTAAGAGTGAGTCTTCTTAATGAATGATTTTTTTTTTTTTTGAGTTGGAGTCTCACTCCGTTGCCCAGGCTGGAGTGCAGTGTCATGCTCATGGTCATCCCAGTGTCAACCTGCTGGGCTCCAGCAGTCCTTCCACCTCAGCTTTCCAAGTAACTGGAACTACCAGGCGCGTGCTAATTTTTTATTTATTGTAGAGACAAGGTCTCGCCAAGTTGCCTGGGCTAGTTGCGAACCCATGGGCTCAGGCAATCCACTCACCTTGGCCTCCCAAAGTGCTGGGATTACAGGCTGAGTCACCAAGCCCAGTCAATGTATGATTTTTTTTTTATATTGCCTTGACTTTTGAAACACATTGGAAAAGAAAATACTTGTATCTTAAAGATCTCAAGGATGCTCAAACTTGCCCATTTCCTCAGAATGATGGAGCTATTTGGGGAATTAATCATGGGTTCTATTTTTATAATTCCATTGGTTTCCACGGAATCTTACATTTTACCACCACAATAATAGAAGTCAACTGACAAAACTGTCCATTTGGTTGTATGTTTTGTTACACTAATCCTTCTGCCCCCAGTAATATGCCTACAAATTTCTTATCATATCTGTGCTTTCCTGAGGGTGTGGAGAGGGGTACATTCTCCTTCATTCTCAAACCCAACCTACCATTTAATATGCAGGCTAAAATGTTGAAATTGCTAAAATGAAGATCAGCCAGTGGTGTGCTGGTTTATGACAACTACTTGTTTAAAATCCGGGAGTTTTCCAAGCCATTTGCTAAACCACTGGTAGCTTAAAATCGGCCATGGTGGCTGATACGAGTATGTAAACAACACAATTTCAGCTTGCAATGAGTGCTAAGAATGAAAAACCCAGGGAAATGTGGCAGAAAAGGAATGAAAGGAGGTGCTCACTTATACCAGGTGATCAGACAATGTGGCATTAGAAAGGCATACCTACTTCATTAATAAGACTGAGACCTTCTACTTTTTCTGTTTCTATAAGAACCCTTATAGACGTAGACTGTATCAGGATTTTTTTCTTAAATAGTTAACATATATTGCACAGTTACACATGCAAGGCATGATGTGTTTGCCAGGATTATCTCACTTGTCATCACAACTCCCTGACGTGTGCACCGTGATGTGACGTGTGCACTGTGATGTCCACAGAGAGGACACTGAAGTTCCAAAGATGAGAAACAGCTTACACAAGCCAATGAACTGCAGAGCCAGGTTGAAAACCCACCACCCTATTATTTCGAAAGCTTAGGAAAACACGAAGAAGAAAAATGAAATCACCCATAACTCTAGTTCCTAAAGATGACTACTATTCACATTTTTATCTCACTCATTGGCCTGCTACCGTTTCTCCACCCCAATCCATCTGAGCTCCATGACTCTTCCCTGAGTAACAGACTCACTCTGAAATGATTTTTCTCAGGAGTGTGAAGGTGTAATCTGAAAAGTTCCGCATGGGTTTTAAATGTGGTCTGTCCACTGCATTGTCTTATTCTTCTAATAAATGGCATGGTTTTCAAAGTTTGCATTGTCCGTGATCCGGTGTGAAGAGATTGGATATGTTTGATTGGAGTGACTAATGGAAAGCCTTCCTGCACTCCTGCAACGCTACTGATTCATCTCTCTGGCCAGCCACTAGCTTTACTTTTCTTAAGATGCTTAGGTATTATGGTCACTCTACTATGATCTATATAGTCACAATATGTATGTACCCAGACAGGCTGGCTAGTATTAAAATATACACACATGAACACACACACACACACACACACACACACACACACACACACACACTTTTCTTTTTGGAAGAGCTGGGTCAAAATCAATTTTGATTTTGCTAATCACAATCACTTTTAAAAAGTCACAATCACGCCGGGCTCGGTGGCTCAGCCTGTAATCCCGTGCCTTTGGGAGGCTGGGGTGAGTGGATTGCCTGAGCCCGCGGGTTCGAGATTCGCCTGGGCAGGCGAGACCTCATCTCTACAGTAAATCAAAAAATCAGCCGGGCGTGGTAGTGCATGCCTGTAATTCCGGCTACTTGCAAGGCTGAGG
>NW_007252938.1:283745-287353 GCF_000164805.1 Carlito syrichta
CACCCACTGCACTCCAGTCTGGGCGACAGAGTGAGACTCTAACTCAAAAAAAAAAAAAAAGTCACAATCACAAGATTATGATAATATTTTCAAGTAAGTGTGTTTAAAAAGAGAAAAAAAAGCATTGACTGGATGCAGAGGCTCATGCCTGTAATCCTAGAACTTTGAGAGGCCAAGGTGGGAGGATTGCTTGAGCTCATGAATTCGAGACTATCCTGGGCAACATAGCAAGACCCTGTCTCAGTAAAAAATAAAAATAAAAAAAGTTAGCTGTGTGTGGTGGTACACCTGTAGTCCCAACTACTCAAGAGGCAGAGGCGGAAGGATCGCCTGAGCCAAGGAGGTGGAGGCTACAGTGAGCAGTGATTGTGCCTCTGCACTCTAGCCTTGGCGACAGAGTGAGACCCTGCCTGACCAGGGGCGGGGGTGGGGGGAGGCAGAACCAATTCCTCTTTAATCAGAGGAATTTTTTTCAAAAAATGTATATCATAAGGTAAGTTGATGCCAAAAAACTTTGAGTGGTTTTCTAAATGATTTTCTGTATTGGGGAAGTTAAAATGACTAATGGTTGTGTGTGTGTGTGTGTGTGTGTGTATGTGTGTGTGTGTGTGTGTGTGTGTGTTTGTGTGTGTGTGTGTGTGTGTGTTGCTGATGTTTATTAATCACAAGCTAACTAGTAGACACCTCATGTTTTGTTTAGTTAATAAATCATCTTCTTGCAATTGTGTATCTTGAACTTCAAAATGGCACTTATTGAATCTGGGAAAGTGTTCAGGATTCCTCTGTAAATTAAGCTTATTTTTTTGTCAAATGCTTAATTAAACATACTTCTTAATGTGCGAAGAACTTATAATGAAGATGTGAAACAAATTTGTTTGTGGCAAGATATTATATGCTAATAACTGAGCATGGACATTAACTCACTGAATAACATCAGCTATGACATATATTTTGAGGACTGTTAACCTCGATTTTAGTTATTCCTGATTTTTGAATGCTGACACTTAGTTTTCCGGCTTTGTTCGCTCTGATTTTTTTTTTTTTCTTCTTAATTCTGTTGTGTTTGGTCCCTGTGGAACAAGAATCGTTCAGTCTGGTTGGCCCCAAGACGTTGCATGACTCCACCCCCTGCTTCCTTGAGCTCTTGTGAACTGTCACTTCAGTCTCCTTTATGCTTGTCACTAGCATTTCAGTCCTTTTAATTAAGGAGCTTATTGGAAAGGATACTTTAATAATATTTTTATTATTGTAATAAAAGTTTATTATACTAATATTTTCAAACAAATGTGTTCAATAGAGATTTTTAAAATAAACGAATTCCTCCGAAAGAAGACATTTATTTTTTTCCTACTTAAGAGAAAACTGATGGTCTAAAGGTTTTAAACCTCCTTAAATGTGTATCTACCTTTGGATAAGGTAAAATAAGTCATGGTGAAAGGTGTGGGTGTGATTGATGTCACTAGCAAATTGTGGATGTTTTGTCTCCGGATGCTTCTGGTCTGATTCTTGTGACAGAGGAGCCTCATGGACTTTTTAAATGACCCTTGTTGATCTGAGAAAACATTAGGGATTCCTATGTAAACTTGTTGTTGTTATTTACTTATTTTATCATTCGTTTCATTTTTTAAAAGTTGTTTCTTAGAGAGTAAACCCTTCCTTTTTTCTGAGTTCTAATTGGCATCAGTTTTGGTGTAGTTCAAGGTAGCTGCTTAGTGAGGAAATTCAGGGACTTCTGAAGTCCAAAAAAGACCGCTCCCTGTGTCTTTCCTCCATGACAGGAGGGTGCAATGACTGGTAGTGGCGGCACTTAACTTGTTCATAAAATAAGCTGATTTAAACCCACGTGTGGTAGACACACTGTGATAGACACATTGAGTGATGAATTTTAATGCATGTTTCAGGCTCCAAATTAACTATCTGCTTAAACAGCTGGATATTTTAGAGGAAAAAATTAACTTTCAATTTTTATTAGGTCTCTCCTGTTTAGTTCACAGCAACAATATGTGCCTGATATGCGAGTGATTTATAAAGGATGTGTAAGTATCTTTCTTCCTAATCTTTGTTGCAACATTAAAGAGGGCTGAACCCCGTGGCCAAGAGCTACCCTCAGAATTGCAGAGGGCTAGTCTGAAGGTCAGTTCTTCCACGGAGTCCTATGCCTCAGTTTCCTCTCTGTGAAATGTGGATAATAATAGTACCCACTTCACATTCATGGGACTACGGGAGGCCATGATGGAGAGCACTTAGCTAGGTGCTTTGCACAAAACAAATATCAACCAATAGTTGATGACATCGTCACCATATTTGCAGCAGGAGTTCCTGGGTAAAGACCACTGATCTTAAATACCACAAATATCTATAGATACCACTGAGATAACAGTGACTACACGCATCAGGCTGCCACCACACCCCTTCTCACACCACCTGGAGGGGAGAAACAAACAACTTAAAATCTTCTGAAGCTTTGCATTTAGACACTGGCAAACAGATGCCCAGAGCAGCCTCTGCCTCTGTTTAAATGCACATTGTAATCGGGTTTCTCATGCGGCCTTTACAAGGATGAGTTAAGTGGCTCCTTGACACATCATTATCACATATTGAAACTAAACAGCCACAAGGTCTATGAACTCTCATCACGCAGTTAATTATTCTTGAATTTTTCTGTGCGCCTGAAACATATTCTATTTATTTAACGGTCCCCTGGGAGCCCTGGCCGCCTTTGTCCCCAAGACACGGCCAGTGGTGTAAAACCTCTGCATCTGTCAGCGCGCTCCATGTGGAACATAATTGCCTGATTTCCATATGAAAGGTGCAGCCCTGACATTAAAACGACATAGACCCCCCAATGGTAACAATGGCTTCCTGACACCTACGGGAGGAGTGGGGCGGCGAGGGCTGGCGCAGGAATCAACAAGTGCCCCGAATGAGCGCCGGCCTTCACACCCACCAGGTCTGGAGTTACAGCTGCAGATGAAGGGTCCCTCGGGAACCAACAAGAAGCAACGAGGATAAAGCGCAAGAGGAGCCCAGAGATTAGCATCAGCGCGAGTCTGTGGGCGCCAGATGGCCCTCCGCGGAGGGCGAGCTCCCTCGCTTTCTTCCCGTCCCGTCCCCCCCACCAGAAGACAGCAAGCCCGCTCAGACGGAGAGAGATGATCTCATTCCGCAGCCGGGCACATGATTCGCCTTCTTTCTCTCACACACAGCTCGAGCTGAAGGGAAGTTGGAAAAGAGGGAAAGGCTGTGAAAGAAGGGGCGGGGAGGCCGGGTGGTTGGGAAGAGTGAGCCCAGGGATGGAGGGAGATGCCAGGCCCGAGCACTGGAGAACTGGCTCAAGCGGTTCGTGCAGGGGGAGGAAGGAAGACAGAGGGGGTACCCGGCACATGGCTGTCTCCTCCACTCACGACCGTGAACTTGACCTCCATGCTCCAGCGTGGCCCAGAAAGCTGTGTGTGCAGAAGTTGGGAGGAGGGTCAGGGACTGCTGCTGAAGCCATGGGATTAAGCTCTGCGCCCCACTGGGGAGGGACAGAGGGCAGTGTTTTCTAGTTCTTCTTCTTTTTTTTTTTTTTTTTGAGTTGGAGTCTCACTCTGTCGCCCAGACTGGAG
>NW_007252938.1:287470-358623 GCF_000164805.1 Carlito syrichta
TGAAGTCTCGCCAAGTTGTCCAGGCGGGTCTCGAACCCGCGGGCTCAGGCAATCCACTCACCTCAGCCTCCCAAAGGCGCGGGATTACAGGCTGAGTCAAGTTCTTACTTGATGACAGTGTCTGCCTGTCCCCACGGGCTGGAGGCCAGTGAGTTTGCCAGCCCTTAGCCTGCCCAACGGGCTGTCTGCTGGGATCCCGGTCTGCCATGCCCTCCAACAGGGTCCCCCTGGTGGAGCAGCCCAGGGAATTGAGTGGTGGGGTCAAATGGGTTGTAGGAGTGGGAGGGCTCCTCTCCTTAGAGATTCTAAGGCTAAGAGGGGCCGCACCTGGGGTCCTTGTGCCTGCCGGGCTGAGCAGAACACTCGCCGCTCATAAACAAGTCTGTTTTCTGGGGTGACAGCCAGATGCTTGACTGGTGAACATCAGGCAGGCCCCCAGATGCTGGCGTTCCAGCCTAGCACTTACAGATGTGAGCAGAGACGCAAACCTCCTGCAAGCTAATCTGGCCTCTTAGTGGGTGTTTGCACAGCCAGCCTGGCAGAGGTTTCCTGAGGCCTTCAACCCAGAGAAGCAGACCCAGGAAAGAAGGAAGGTGCTTTGGAAGTGCTGGGGACTCACAGAACACTTCGTCAACCCTGCTAAATTTCCCGGGCACCTGAAGTTTGTTCCCAGGAGTGTGTACTCAAAAGAATAAATAGTGGGCTCCAGGGTGCTACCAAATGCAGGGAGATGCAGTCACTTGTTCACAACTGGAAATGGTTACTTAACTCATAATAGACACTGAGCAAAATCCTCTTCTTTTTTTAGCCAGGACTAAAGCACCTGCTTCACAATTTCTGGCAGTTTAGGTATAACTGGGCATTAAACTGGCATATCTCATTGAGGCCAGAGAAGCAAAGCAAGCTGCCAACCAGAGGCAGGATCACAGGCTCTGACTTTTCTCCTTCCAAAGATAAAACAGAAACCGCTTTGCTCTTTCTCTCCCAGGCAATGCTACCACCTGACAGTGTTCCTCGTCCTGGATAGGTTTCTCGCTAACAACAAGGATTTCGAGGGAAAACATACAGCAAAAGTAACAAGAGTAAGGAGCTCCATCACCTTTTCTTGCCCCTACTTAGGCAGGGAGGTCAATTACTTAATAGGAGCATTTAAGAAAATAGGCCAGGCACAGTGGCACACACCTGTAATCCCAGCACTTTGGGAGGCCAAGGTGGGAGGATTGCTTGAGCCCAGGAGTTCAAGACCAGCCTGGGCAACATAGCAAGACCTTGTCCCTACAAGAAATCAAAAAATTAGTCAGGTGTGGTGGCATGTGCCTGTAGTCCCAGCTACCTGGAGGCTAAGGTGGAAGAATCACCTGAACCCTGGCAGGCCGAGGCTGTGGTGAGCTGTGATCATGCCACTGCACTCCAAGCTGGGCAACAGGGTGGGAACCCCAACTCAAATTTTAAAAAAAAGAAAAAAAGCTAGCATTTAAATAGGGCTTGCTAACTGTCGTTCCTGCCCCTAAGTACTTCGTGTATATTTCATGTAATCCTCATGACAACCCTAACAGGCAGGTTCTCTGATTACCCTCATTTTACAAATGAGACACTGAGGCACAGAGATGTTAAGGAATTTCTCCACAGTCATACAGCTGCCAAGTGATAGAGTCAGGATTCAAACATGACTCTACCTGGCTCCTTGGGTCCATATCCTGCATCTTTTGATGGTGTCATAACTGTGAGCCTCAGTTGTCCTGCTTCGGCTGTGCACCAGTGGTAACCGATCTTAGGTTACTGAATCTCCCCAAGTTCCCATTTCCTCACCTGTCAAACAGGGACTAAAAGAGCTCAGGGTCATTGCCAGGAGCACATATAACATGTAACATACGTGCACATGGGGCCAGTTTCTGGCACGTGACTGGTGCTTCATAAATGTTAGTGCAGATGGTCTCACATGGTTTGATTTAATGATTTTTCAACTTTACAATTTTTTTGAGTTGGGGTCTCACTTTGTCCCCCAGGCTGGAGTGTAGAGGCATAATCACGGCTCACTGCAGCCTCTACCTCCTGGGCTCAGGAGATCCTTCTACCTCAGCCTCCCAAGTAGCTGAGACTACAGGCAAGTGCCATCGTCCCCGGGTAATTTTTTTTTTATTTTTTGTGGAGATGAGGTCTCACTTTGTTTCCCAGGCTGGTCTCGAATTCCTGGGCTCAAGCAATTCTCCCACCTCAGCCTCCCAAAGTGCTGGGATTACAGGCATAAGCCACTGTGCCCAGCTAAAATGGGTTTGTTGGGAGGTAATCCCATCATGAATCAGAGAACATCTGAGTTTAAATGGTTTGGTTTACAATTTTGACTTTACCGTGAATTTATCAGGATATAAACTCAATGCATTTTGATATTTTCAACTTACAATGGGGTTTATCTGAACCCACAAGTCAAGGAGCTAGACCCATAAGTCTGCAGTTACTGCTATTGTAAATATAGCTGTCATCTTTGTGCTCTTACATCTCACTGAATCCTCATGAAAACCTGTGAGGTAGGTGGAGCAGCTGTCACTAACCCTGTTTAAGAGCTGGTGGCATCAGGTGGTAAAGCCTGGATGAGAATCCACATCTCTTAACTGTGTACTTCATACTCTGGCAAATCTGGGCTTGCTGTGCTGGACTGCAGGCCACACGTGACCATTTCTAGACCCAAGTTGCTATCAAGACAGACTGAGGCAAGGAAATCAACTCTTGTCACCTTTCCATCCCCTCCTGCTCCTGGGACAGGCTGGGTACTGGGATCAGAGTCAGGTCCCTCCCAAACTCTGCTGGGAATTGCTGAAAGACAGTTAATGCCTCTTGGGACAAGAACGAGTCAGAAGCACATGTGTGCCCTTAAAATTTTCTTTACTGTCTAGGTCAAAAAAGTGTTTTCTCACTATCACCAAATACAGATGTGGAGTGCATAGACACTTCTGCCCCATCCCCCCTTTTGCTTGGAGAACATTCCCAACACCCCGCTTTACAGAAGGCATTTTGATACCGACAGCTGCAAGCAGGTGAGACACCAGCCAAGGGACATCTGGGTATCTAGCTACACGCTGCCGTGTTTCCACGTCTTTCCTACTGCTGTCATTTGGGTGAATTTCACATTTTCCTTTCCAACTTACTTGGGGAAACTCTCTGGGGAAATGCAGCTTTTGTTCTATTTCTTCATGTAATTCCCAGGATTGGGAATGAAAATTATTTCCTTTCACAAACGCTGGCTAAGTGCCTTTCACATCCCGGTTGTGTTATGGGATGATTAATAAACTGCGGGGTCTGGGTCTCTTTCCTCCTCTTGCTCCTCCCCCTCTCCCTCTCAACACCATTTAAAACAAGGCAAACCTCCAAGGTCAGGGTGTCCTCTGAAGTCGTGGCTCTTGTTCAGAGGCAAAGGTTCAGGGGAATCCTAATGGTGAGAGCATGAAGCCAGTCATTCAATTAAACAAAACAGAAACAGACCCCAAGGCCAAACTTATCATCTCTGTGAACAAATAAGACCCAAAGTCTCAAAGTTTAGGGTTGGCTTTGAACTGAGAACGTAAAAGCACATTTTCCAAACTTGTCAGGATTGTGTTTCATTTCTAGACTTTTATTCTCAAAGGGACCATGAAGAAGAGACATAGCTTAAGAAGTTTTGAGCTGAGAAGTGAAAAGTTGTTACTTTTCTTTGCTGCCACAGAACTAAGTAAGAGAGAAATGAAACCCAGGGGTTCGTTTTCCCCATTAGAGCAAAATACAGAAAGCAGACGGCGCCGTGTCATTTGGAAAGTGATGTGTCTTTGTCTGAACTGAAGACTGTGGTCGGTCAGCTCCCTCTGTGGAGTCCCCTCTGGCCCCTGCACTCCCTGCAGGCATGGATTCTTTGGAAGCTGAAAGAACATGAAGGGGTAGCAAGTTATGAAGGCTCAGACTTGTTTGTTGGGTCAGGGGATTCTATCCGAGCCAGGCCCCAGGGAAACCGTTTGGACACTATAGGCCTCCCTTCCTACCTTAGTTTGATCCCGGGTAGTAGAAGGTCGTCATAGGCAATGTCAAATGGCCCATACGGAGCATTCACTGCCTTGTGGCTATATGATTTCTTTAATTCTGCCCCGTGCCGTCTTGTTAGTCACATCCCAAATCCTTACTTCTGCAAAACTCACCTAACAACTCCAAGTCTCCCTTCCTTCTGGCCTTGTGACTGTCTGAGTTCTGAGCAGCAACGTCATGGAGGCTGAGGGTCAGACCCAGAGCTGCCACAGCTCACCATGCAACTGTGATGAGTTATTTAAACTCTCTGGGCCTCATTTTTCCTCATCTGAAGAGTGGGGAAATAATAATTATACCTACCTCTCGGGGTTGTTATGATCATTAAATTAGATTATTTATATCAAGTGATTAACACAATGCCTCACATAGAGTACAAACTCAAAGATGCCAGTTAGTACTTCTGAGTATGGGAGTAGGAGGTGGGGAGCCAGGGAGAAGGCACCAGAAAAGGCCTGCCTCCCTCTGGGACAGTGAGCCAAGGCAGGAGGCGGTGAACTGAGCCAGAGAAGGAATGGACTAGAGGCTGGGTAGAGGACACCATCTCCATCTCCTCCTGATCTCCCTGCAGTTTCATTTGGAAAGATCAGCGTCTGAGATTCAAAAGTCATATGTCATTCCCATTTCCTTTCTAAAAATCCCAATCACTGTTCCAGAGATAAGTTCAGAGAGGCTTTTGTGTTCAATTTGAAGCTCGTATATGTCTAGTGTTCTAGAAAGCAGGAAATCAGGAGGGGCTCCAGTCTTCTGCCTTCTCTTCCCAAATTAATGGTTTCTTTCACCAACAGGGACTCTTAGCACCTCAGGACGTTCTCCTGAAACTGGATCAGTGATCAGTTTTGTTTTAAGATCCTGGGAGCAATGGGGAGTTTCAGCACAAACGATTGGACCAAGACAAATGATTAGACCAAGACAAACTCTACTAGTCATTGGGGAACATAAGTGATGAGCTGCATGTGGAAAATATTGGGCTACCGGACTTGTCCCTAGTCTCACCTCAGTCTCAGGCTCAGGATAAGGTGAAAGTTGGGGATAAGACCCTGGAGCAAAGAAAGAGGGGCTTCCTGGGACACCTAGAACCATGTCACTGAGTTCTGGTGATGATTCATATGGAGTATTTAACTCACGCATAGATTGGGGCTAATCTGACAAGGAATCAAGGTTCATAAAACTCTCAACTGTGGCATTTTTATAGAGTATGGCCAAACCAGATGTAGCTAAGTACAGATGTCATTAACTACAAGTTCATTTGATTGCCATGGCATGTTTCTTTCTCTCACTTTCTCTCTCTCACACCACATACACACACACACACAGGCACTTGCACACACAAACAACTAACTTATATTCAACAGTGTTTTATGCTCTTTGAAAACTGATAAATTATACTTATATGGATATAGGGTGTTTTGTTTCTGCTAATTCTCTACTCATTTTATTATTCCTAGTACTCTTTCTCTTTCATTTCAAATTATGGAGTGTATTGTAGTATTGTATTTCTTTGGCATGTAAGCACTGTTATAATTTTAAAAGGAATTAAACTTTTCAAAAATGGAAACCTGCAGTTTAAATGATAAAAATATGGTATTTTAGAGGTTTGGGTTCAGTTTTGTTTTGCTATCATAGCAAATAAAGGAAAAAGAGGTTGACTGTGGATAGAAGTGCCACTTTTTTCTGTTGAGAAGACTTGGCCATCTGCCTTTGGATCCATCAGAGCACTACAAAGGGTGGCTGAACTCTCCCCAACCTACATTCCTCTGTGCCTCAGTTTCTCCTTGTAAAAGGATACTAAACAACATATCTACTCCCACTCAACTCAGAAATGTCATAAAAATCCATGAGAGAAAAATCTCCACAAAATAGTATTCATTTTGTATCTTTGTAATTGTACCAAAAGTAGGGGCTACCCTAATAAAAATGAAAACTGAGCTAGACAGGGCTGGAATTGCTAAAATGAGAGGGAATATAGTCAAAGAAATTATTCCCTTTACCCACCAGCTGTCAGGATCTGTTCATGATCTGCTCTTGCTTCCAGAGAGCACCATGATTTCTTTGTAACCAAGATGAAGAATCTGGCTTAACTTCTCACAAGACACGTTGGAATTCAACTCAACACTGGGAAATCACATTTCACAGATCTCTTAGGCTCCTCTTCATTCAACACTTTTTTCCCTCTTCTAATTTCTCTTCTCAGAACTTTTTAGACATGGCTTTTCATCATTACTTCATCTTCCTCACCTCCACAGTCCATCCCTCTCTCTTCTCACCTGACCATTTTTCATTTTATCACTTGAATCTTTACTGGACCTTCCACCTCCTCCATTTCGACTCCTGTTTCCCTTAAACTCGTTTTCCTCTTTCTCTTTTCTCTCCCTAAAGAAAAAAAAAATCCCTAATCAACAACAAGAAAAGACAGCCAGCCTGGATCGTGTTGGGAAAATAAACTGACACAGCACATCGAAAGCCCCACGGGCCAGACCTAACTCCATCTATTTGAGTTAATGCTGCCTGACAATTCAAACAATGCCTGCTCAGCACAGATTTCAGGACTCAGAATTTTCACACATCTATGTTTGATATCCTACCCCAGTCCAATTCCTTGATCCAGATGGTGCAAGAATTTTCTTGTTTACTTGAGATGAATTCTCATCCATCATCTTTTGCTCCCACAAGACAATTGTTCACAATCCCCAAGGACTGCCAATTAGATCCATCATTTTGTTACAGTTAATACTCATCATTGTCCACAGTAGAAAATATAGCATTCTGGTTAATTACATTTTCTGATGGAAAATTACAAGGTATGTCTTCCACGGATTACTGACATCTAGGAACCTGGGTTCACCTAAACCTCAAAGCTACATTGAACAAGTTTAGTTTTTCTTGGAAAACGTAGACAGAACTTCAGGACTCACAGAACATCAGCGCCATCACAGATATGTCGTAGATGTGGGGAGGATGAGATCACTAGGATTGGATACAGTGGAAAAGTGGTTTAGGCAATGTAAAGGCACAGGTGACATGGGAAACACGGGTACCATCTGGAGCACATCCTATCTTTTTAAAATTCCCCTCCTCTGTTTTAAAATGTATTTAAATTGTTCAAAGAAAAGAAATTCATGACCTGCGAAATTAGAAAACAGTATCTGCACGACAATCTCATTTTAGTAAGAAAAAGCCTATATGTATACACATATACACACAGTCTCCCATATGCCAGTCAGGGAAGGTATGGCCCAAATTTTCATAGTAGTCTCTCTGGGTGATGGAATTATAGGTATTTTTGTTTTCTTCGTTTGGTTTATCTGCACTTTGTGTTTTTCTTTAAAAAAATAAATATTTCTCCTAGAATATAAATAAACAAATATTTAGTTGAATAAAGCCACTCATCTCAGTATTAGAATCAGTACAGAAACTCATCACAATGTAGATTAAGACCGTATTAAATAAAGAATGGTTGCTGAAGAAATCTTTCCATCTGGTGAATAGAGGTGGGGTGTGGGTCATCGCCTGGTTGTTACATGCAGGGCCCTGTGAGTCACAGAAGATACAATATGGGATAAAAACGAATTCTTGCATTTGCCACTAAAATAATCCCTGTTTTTCATGTCTGCATCTGTTTCTAACTTCCTAGACAGAAAAAGATATGAAAGACCACATCTTGGTTTCAACTTGCTTCTCCACCATTGGGGTGGAGGGTTTGGTCTAAGCCTGAAACCAGACTCCCATTCAGGTCTTCTCTGTAGGCCTCAAGGCTCCACCCCGCCCACGGCCCCCCGCCCCGAGGACCACCTGGTCCTCCGAAGCACCAGACCTGAGGCCGCCATCCCCTTCCCCCACCTCTCTCCCTGCCAGGTCCCGGCCTTGGCTCTGCGTGGTCTTGGTATGTGGAGCACTTTACCCCTCCTGCTTCCTTCTAGCTCAGTTGGTTTACGAGGAAGTCACTTGTCCCGGGGGGAAGGGCAGGAAGGTCTGAACAGTGAAAGGAGCCAAGAACTCTAAAAATGAAATTTTGAGGGGCAACTCCGCCAGTAAGAGTAGATGTCTATTCTAGTGATAGGTTGGGTGCAGTGGAGTTTCCAGGATGAGGGGAGGGGCTGCTGTTCCAGCTGCCCCCTCTTTCCTTCCATTGCCAAAAGAGGCTGAGCCCAGGAAGAAATCAGTCCCCAGCTTCCAGGAGTTCCTACATTTTCCAGAGGCCGGAGCAGATTCTTGCCTGTTGGTGTTCCTGCCGTCCCTTGCACCTCCTCCAAGAGGTTTACGGAGACCTGGTGTGTGTCCAGGCATCACTGGTGTGCCCTGTCAAGCGGGAGCACCCTGAGGGAGGCTGGTGGATTCCCACCAGGCTCCTCCTACCAGTGGCTCTGCCCCACACACATGCCTTGCTCCACCCACGGCTTCTCCCCATCCGGGTCCTTGGCAACAGTACGCCTGTTGCTTCTTGTGTGCAGCAGATCATTCTTTAAAAAAAGAAAGAAAAAATTGTGCTAAGACCCAGGCTTGTGTGACGTGAATGAACTCCCAAGTGACGCAGCAGTCAGTGCGCCTGACGTGCCTTCAGCCCGGCAATTTTTAGATGCCACGTACTAAGTCTTATGTTCCTCAAAGCAACCCTCTGAAGCAGGTCCTCTGTCACTCTGCCTTCTGGGTGAGAAAAATGAAGCGAGGAGGCCTTGCCCGAAGTGACACACCAAACACTGGGAGCCGGGACCTGGACTCAGCCCCAGGAATTCTGATTTCCAACTCACACTCTTTCCATCACCAAGGCGATGCTTAAACCTATTGGCTCATCAGAGTCCCCTATAAAGCTGCTTAACAAGCCAGATCTCAAGCCCCACTGTGGGCTTACTGAATCCCTCTCAGGTGAGGTGCTTGACATCCTTATGGTCAACAGGTTGTTCCACAGATGATCCAGCTGCCTCCCACCTGTGCTGCTCAGGCCGACCAGTTCTGAGGTGACATCTGGTCTATGACATCAAGGGTGACAACATGAGACTTAGAGGCTAGCCCTAGCACTGAAAATCTTATGTTCCTCCATTAGTCACCTCCTTATATGTGAAGGGTTCATTTATCCCTCCCAGGATCCTCTTTCTATAGAACATGGTTGGGTTAACTAAGGCTTAACTTCTAGAAAGCCTGAGGTTAACAACAGCTAATTCATCAGTCCCAAGTGGAAAAGGTCAGGAAAGTTTGACAGCCACGCTTAGGAAGCCCTCAGAAAGGCTGCTTGAAAGACCTTGGAGCTGAGAACAGGGACCCAGCCTTCCTCAGCAGCCTGGCTCCAAACCAGCTGGGTCCCAGCTAATTGGACACATCTGGGAAATGTGCTCCTATCGTCGGGACTCAGTAAAGCAAGGGGTAGGAACCCTGGTAATTAAGTGGCCACAAACCCATCCAAGAATTACCCATCAGGGAGATTGCAAATGGTGGGAAAGTTCTTCCTGTGTGGAAGAGTGTGTCAAATTTGGAGGGAAGTCAGCAACCTCCCAGACAGGCAGACCACTAAACCCTAAACTCCATCAGGAGAGAGACCCTCACCACTAACATTCTCCAGAGGAACAATTAGGAGTTGTTTAAGAAGTCCTCCAAGCTGACTTAACCTGCCACGAACCCAGCCAGTGGACACCCTCGGATTGTGATTTACAAGGAGGGGTCACCTCCAGAGAGGGCCTTGGGCTCCTTGCCTAAGTGCTGTACGCAGGTCAGCTTGGAAACCATTATTATAATCATCAAGAGAATCGGTTAGGAGACAAGTTGAAGCGAGTTGAAATTTGAAAAACACATTAGCAGGGGCCTGACGAGATGCCAGAAGAGCCTGCCAGCAGGGACAGCTGTAAGACCAATTTCTGAGTCAATACTGAAAGGTGGTTGCCTAAATATCTGAGTCAACACACACTGATCTCTCTCCGGCTCAATACTCCCGTTTAATTGCACTGGGGAGTCTCCCCACTGACACATCTAACACCCAAATACATAGTTGAGTGAAAGAAAGGCGCATTATTGAAGTGCAAATGAGGCCCTGCCTGCAGCCTTGCAGGCTTGGGCCACGCTGAGCGCTGAGCGCTCCCTATTGCCCTGGCAGAAGGTGTCTGGACCTCACAGGGATTCGGTGAGCAGGGGTGAGCCCTAGGCCTCAGCTGGTCCTCAGAGAGGGGTCTCTGTGATATCCTCCTCACCACTGCAGCTTCCTAGGCTGCCAAGGCTCAGATATTTTGTCAGGATCCATGGTACTCTCAGGGGAGAGGGAGGAAGGAATGCCTCCTTCTACACCTGGAAGCCAAGGCAGATGGAAAGGCATGCAACCGGAGAGCCATGGTGTTTGGCAATCAGGTGACAACCTGGCGAGGTTGATGGCAGATATGATCAATGAGGTGAATCTTGAATCTTGAATGTCTGCCCAACTGCCTGAAACCTGGGAAGCAGGCAGAGCTCTGAGGAGTCTCAACAGGCTGTGGCTACTGATGGAAACACTTCCCCACGATGATGCTTGCATAGGGGTCGGGGTGGTGGTGACTCCAGGGGTGGGGGTGAGAGTGTGAGTGTGGGCCCCCACAGTGTCCCTCTGGCAACCTTCACCGAATTCAGAGCTAAACATGATGTATCAGACCCAGCTGGGCCTGAAACCCCATGAGAACTGGGACCTGAACCATGATGAAAAGGCGGGTCCTGTGACCAGGTGATATGAACACTCCAAGGCTAAATTCAATGTCTGCTTCCAACCATCAGATATAAGGAAGAAGTCTACATTGGTGGGACACTAAAATTCCCTGAGAGAGTTGTGAAAAGGCAATATCTGGTTTAGTAGGTCTGGGTTAGGGTAGCTTTGGGTCCAATGGCCCAAGTCTCTGGTCATGCACACAGTAGGTGGGTTATTCCTCAATACACCTTCTCATCACACCGAACAATCAAATCTGTTCAGATGGGGCCCAGAGGATCTGAGAGACACATGGCAGGCCCATTTTGAACCCAATAAATCCAAGTGCAGTTGTTATCACTTGGGGAAACTATGGAATCGTCTTGACTGATTCTCAAAGTGCGCTCATAGGGACGTGGTCTCAAATGAAGATCAAATCAGGCCTCAAATGAAGTTCAAATCAGGCTTGCTTCCATTCACTAGTTGCAGGGCCTAATTACATAATCTTTTTGAACTCTGTGGTGGGTGTGGCAGTGGGACTGTTATAACAAATAAGATAATGTGGGTAAAATGCCTGGCACAAAGTAGTTGCCCAGGAAATGCCAGTTCTTTACCCCCTCCAATTTACCCCCAAAACTGAGGTAGCCTCAGTTTCTCCTTCTCTAGTTGTTGGTATTGGTATTTGTTCAGGAAAGCAACAGTTAGAAGAGGTGCTGAATCGAAGCCCAGCTGAGAAATGTGTCTGCCACCTCTAAGTGTGGCAGGCGTAGTCAGCATAGCACAGAGCTTAGATGTAGTTAGACCACTTTCCTTAGGTGGGTCTACTTGAGACAGTTGAGGAACAGGGTGACTAAGCATTCAGGAGCCTTTCTTATCAGTACATGACCTTGAACAACACCCAACCAGGCCAGGCATATCAGATCTGACCACCTTGTGGGTTGGAATGTGTGGTAAATCACAGAAAACAATGAGGAATTGCCCAAAGCACAAAGGCATGGTGTTCTAAGAAAAGCCCAGAACTAGTTAGGCTGCAACTTCCATTATTCAGAGGGTCCTTGGTTACATATGTAAACTTAAGCGGTTAAGAGATAGGAATCAAAACTTATGATCAGATCCCTATAGCCCTCCTCTCTTAGTTTATGGAATAGTTTGCTTAATCATGGTTGTGGGCTTATATAAAGCTTCATGTTAAAGGTAAGCATGGGTCTTTCTCTCTAGGATACCCACATTGTGTTTTCGGTTTTATAATAAATTATACTTTGAATGTGTTTCCGGCTCTATAATAAACTATACTTTGATTATCTCTGAGACTTGCTCTTGAATTCTTTCTTGTGCCTAAGTAAAACCCCACAGAACAGCCGGGCTCAGTGGCTCAGCCTTTAATCCCGTGCCTTTGGGAGGCTGAGGTGAGTGGATTGCCTGAGCCCGCAGGTTTGAGACCCGCCTGGGCAGGCGAGACCTCATCTCTACAATAAAATCAAAAAATTAGCTGGGCGTGGTAGTGCGTGCCTGTAATTTCGGCTACTCGGAAGGCTGAGGCGGAAGGATCGCCGGAGCCCAGCAGGTCGAGGCTGCGGTGGCCGGGAGCGGCCACTGCACTCCAGTCTGGGCGACAGAGTGAGACTCCCACACTCAAAAAAAAAAAAAAAAAAAAACCCACAGAACAACAACACCCCACGTACCCTGACATCATAAACAAGATGTCCACCCCTGTGGGGAGCCCCCTGCCACCTGCCCCCATGGAGCAGAATGTCAAAAAAATGAATTCGTTCACCTTCCTAGAGCATAAGGAGTTTTTAGACCTTTCCTTCAGAGCTGTTTGTGGAGGAACCATTTAGGAATCAAATGTCAGAGCCCTTCTCCCTCTGAAGGTCCTTGGGGAGCCCCCGTCTCTCCTTACCTAAATCTTATTTCATGCTCCTGCTTTTTGCATGTGGATAAGTGGGCTCAAGGTCAAGACTGTCCATGGTCCCTGCCCACTTTGCTGACCTCATCCCCTACCACACCCTTCCTCTTCTAGTCCTCTCCAGACACACTGGCCTTCTTGGCCCCTTTGGACTTGCCAGGCTTCTGTCTGCCTTGGGCACAGGGCTGTCTGGAAACCCCTTTCCAGGAAGCCACGGGGGGCTCTTTCCTGCCATCCAAGTCTCAGCTGAAGAGTTGCTCCCTTATAGAGGGACTCATTGACCCTTTTCTCCACTAAGTCTTAACTTCCTTCTTAACATTTATCACTACCCAAATGATTTTTTTTAAAAAATTGAGTCAGGGTCTCATTCTGTCACTGCAGCCTTGACTTCCTGGGTTCAGGTGATCCTTCTGCCTCAGCCTCCCGAGTAGCTGGGACTACAAGCACTCACAACGATGTCCTGCTAACTTTATTTTTTGTAGAGACAAGGTCTCACTTGGTTGCCCAGGCTGGTCTTGAACTCCTGGGCTCAAGTGATCCTTCCTCCTCGACCTCACAAAATGCTAGGATTACAGCTGTGAGCCACCACCCCAGTTCCTAATAATCTTATTTATTTAATTATATGTTCATTGTCTGTCCCTTTACTAAGCCACAAGCTGTATGAAGGCAGAGATCTCATACATTTAGTTCCATGAGCGTTGTGGATCCCAGGACAGTGACTGGCCTGGACGCTCTGTATTGCTGGAACAGCAATGACTTTCCAAGGACCGTCACTGAATGGATCTGTGACTTATAATTCTAGCCTGTAACAAGTTGGATGACTATTCAGAGCTTGGATACTGCCAGAAATATGCAACTCCAGAAAGGAGGAGAGTGGTAAGGGGAGGAAAGTACCTTTAGGTAATGGCAGACACTTTGCTGTTTTTCATGCCCCGGAATCAAAAATTCCATCTGACCCCAGGACCGGAGTGAGGGCAGTTTTGCTGCCTCCTCTCACCAGAAATGAACAGACGATGCTGATCATTCCCTCAACCTCAGATTCTAGGCTCAAGCTAGAGGGCTGTCTCCAGGCATCAGGGCAATGCCATTGCCAAGGACTCAAGGGGCACTCAACTTAGAGGCATTGCCTAATAAGCACAAGAACAGCTGAACTCTGTCTATTGATTATTAAGCTATTCTAGTCATCACATAGATTGTCTCATTTATCTTAAAAAATTGTGTCAGTGACCAGGGATGATTTTTTTTAAAAAACACATGAGATGTGATCCCCTCTAACAAGCACACACTGCAGCCATGTCTGTCTTAACATCATACAGATTGCCCAGCACGGGGCTCCAGAAAGTAGGGGGACTGCTGCTATAGGGATTCCTTCTGCAGGCCCATGCTTGGTTCCATGTCACTCCTCCGTGACCCCATACTCAGTCCTGAGAACAGTTCTTGAGGGAACTGAATGACTTTGCCAAGGCAGTCAAGAGTCAGCATGAAGTAAGCAAACCCTCCTATCCCCATTACCCTCAGAAGAGGGTCACAGGGACGATTTCGTGGTGGTGTCAATGCCCCAAGATCTCTGTAAAGCACCAGATGATGAGGGACAGTCAAGAAGTCTCCAGCATTCCTTAGTAAGAGACAGACTGCTACTAAGGGCCACACTGTCCAGAGAGACTTCATTTTTTGGGAATGTGGAGATCAATAAGTTTTGCTGGTATTAGAGATTCTTCTGAAGGGGGTATAGAAGACCCTTTTCAGAATGAGGCCTCCCCAGGACACCCAGGTGGTGGGAGCTGAAAACAAAAGCTTACTCCAACTACAATGAGCAACAAGTCAGAATCACCCTACCTAGGACTCTAAGCTCCACCTACGTTGTCCCTTTCCAGCTCACCCTCCAAGAGACAACCTCTGAACCCCCTGATTTTCTTTATATGCAGTGCAGGGCTAGGAGTATTTTAAACCAGGCCAGGGATACTCACCATCTGCGTCATCCCCAATGGGGCACAGCTGCTGACTGTCAGTGTACCTCATAAAGGCAACGGTTTTCCTGTCTTGATTTCCCTGAGCATGTGCTTCTGCAAAAATATGCGAGAGGAAGAAAAAGTGAGAATGAAGCTACAAGCTGTCTTCATAGTGGCCAAGGTAGGGGACTTTCTTCGATGTCTCTGAACGTCAGCAACTCCTGGGATGTTTCCTTCAAGTGCCTGTCATGTAGAGGGTGAAACAGATGTCATGCTGGGGTGACCGGAGACATTTAATATGTTTCATGTACTCGTCACCTAGAAGAAGGGCCAGAAAATGCACCTACTTTTGAGAACAAAGGGGAGAAAAGGAGGCTGACTGGAGGAAGAGCTCCCCTGGCAGCCATCTTTTCTTGTACCTTTCACCTTCTGGGTCTCTTCATGCCAAAGTAGGATGGGGCTGTCACCCATGAGGGCACAAGAAACAGATGAGCAACAAAGAAAAAGGGAAAAAAGTTTGTTGACCCCTCTCTAGAAACCCTCCATCCTGTGGGAACAGACAGAGGAGGTGACGTTGGTGAGGAGATGCCCAGAGCCTAGAAATTTTGGGGCCAAAAACTCTAATGAAGGCTGCTCCTGGTCTTTGCTAGCCAATATTATTTCTCATTTTTTATCTAGATTTTTCTGTCTCAGCATATCCATCAGTAACATGTGGCCAAAACAAACCACAGCTCACAGGGATGCAAAGGTGGGCTGATAAGAGAATGAATGCATTAGGAAAACAACTTTAAATATTCTTCATATATCTATCTCTTTATTGAAATAGCCCCACTTAAAAAATAATAACCCTAACCCATGTTTCCCAAGGAGACATTCTGCATATATTAGCTGTGTAAATGAGGAACCTCTGGATTTAGAGATTTTTCCCTTGTGGGTCTCTGGAGTGGAAGAAGATTAGTTCCTGTCAGAATGAATCCATTTTCTTCTCTAGTTGACTTCGGAGGTTCAGAAAGGCTTGCCTCCTGCTACCGGGTTTCCCCTATGGATCAATACTTCTGTCTTAGCTAGGCTGTAGCTGGGCCCCCTGATTGTGTGGGAGGGACCCCTTGCAGCTGATGGAGATCTCATTGATGGATTCCATCTTCTTTTTTTGGAAAAAAAAAAACAGTTATCCCTGGTCCCCCTTAGCACTGGGTTGCTTTACCCTAAACTCCCACCCTCTTGTCACTCCTGGAGCCAGGTAAGTGACAACTTTTTGTCCCTCTTCCCAGTTTTTGAAAGCCATAAGAGAATGAAGGAGGTGGAAGCTTCTGATGTGTGAGGAAAGTCTGTCCTGGGGCCACCTCTGAGGCTATGGAGCAGAGAGAACACTCTGAAATCATTTCCTAGCTACAGGAGAGCTGGGTGAAAAAGGTTTTTTCTGGGACAGAGAAGAACCTTGGAAACTGATGCTGGTAGAACTCTTTAGCTGGATCAGCCTGGCTTGTGGAACATCATAATATCCAGGATGCAAGAGCAGAGTGTTCAGGGCAAGATAGTTGAGCTGATCCTTGGAGTTTGGTGGAGGGCTGGAATGCTACTTGTGTTGACCCTGCAGACCCAAGGGCTGCACTAAACATTTCTATTCTTTTTTTTTTTTTTTAAGATAGGGTCTCACTCTGTTACCCTGGCTGGAGTGCAGTGGCACGATCACAGCTCACCAAAGCCACAACCTCCTGGGCTCAGGTGATCCTTCCACCTCAGCCTCCTGAGTAGCTAGGACTACATGTGGGCTCCACCACGCCTGGCTAATTTTTTGATTTTTCATAGAGACAAGGTCTGGCTATGTTGCCTAGGCTGGTCTCAAACTCCTGGGCTCAAGCAGTCCTCCCACCTCTGCCTCCCAGGGTGCTGGGATTATAGGCATGAGCCAGCGTGCCTGGCTGCACACTAAACATTTCCAAAGTTATTAGTGGAAAACAATATTCAACACTAATGACAAAGTTTGTTTGTTTTGCTTACCCTTATGGTCAAGTAGAGTTTTAGATCTCCCCATGATCTCATTTTCTGTGGCATTCAAGTTCTGGATCAAAAAGTATGTGGTCATTTTCCCTTTACCTTTCACTTCAATTTCACCCCTCTCAATGATTTCAAACCCTTTATTTTCCAGGACTCTACAAAAAGGAAAAAAAAATGCACCAAATATCAGAGTTCACAAATCTGTCACTCAAACATTGGCTACAATGCAGAAGGTGATTCAGGGAGGAAATCCGAAACCCAAGACTCAACAAAGGAGGAGGGAGGACCAGAGACATCAGCCCGGCCTGCCGGGTTGGGGGGCAAAGGCAGTGGAAAGAGTCGAGGTCCAACACTATGAGGTCAAGGAGAGCACAGAGACCCATCTAAACACCGTTGATCCTACCACCTATTTCCCTCCTTCCAGCCCATCCCTCCTATGGGCACCTCTCACGTGTTTATACGTCATGTGTCAGTGCCTGTGTGAACACCATCACCTCACAGTTCTGAAACGTCAGGCTCCTTGGGTATCAGCACTCTTCTTTCCATCTTCCCCTAGCACCTGATAGACCTCATGCTTGTCGTCCTATTCATCCTAAATACCCAGACTTTCTCCACCATGATCTCTGTCCCCCAAGGGACTGAAGAAGAAGAGTGTGCAGTAGGGACCATGCTTGAAAAGAGACAGAGCTACAGGGTCATTACAAAATGTTTCCTTGTTTGTTTATTTACTGGCTGCTGAGTGATGGAGTAAAACCAAAAAGCCAGTGAGATCAGTGATGACTCTAATTCACAGCCATTGGTCTCTGCATGCCATCAAGTCTTCCCTTGGCCAGGTTGGTGGAGAGTGCAGATCTTAACCATGTTCCTCATATGCCCCCACTTGGCACCTGGTCCCTGACTTGCAAGCTGTGTGACCTGATGCATCTACAAAATTTCAATCATTACAGGTAAGCAACTTCTCACCCCGTGACCACACCACCCTGCATCCCAGTCTCAAAGGATGAGGCATGTTTCTTGTTTAGGGGTATCACATCCATACCCCATCCCATCTCCTCTGAGCCTGGCTCTATCAGCCATGCTACCCTTATCGCTAGCTCCCTCCCCCATTTCATCTTCCCTCCCCCAGCATGCTTAGGTCTCTTCCATCCTAAAGAGAAGAAAACAGACTCTCCCCTGCTTCAATCCTATACAAATTCCCTCTTCCTTTAACCTTTCAACCCAGTGTCTAGCCTCACCATTCTACTACAGACACTTTTGGTAATGTCCCTAAAACCACTAGGGAATATTTTTCAGTCCGTGTTACAATATTTGACACTTTTATTCAGTTTCTCCTCCCTAAATCATCCACAGAGTTCTCACGCTGAGTTCTCCTGGTTCTTTTCTGACTATTTCTTCTTCTGCCTCTTCATGGGCTCCTTACCTGCCATTTAAATGTTGGCTCTGTCCAGGGTAGCATTCTCTTCCCACATTGCATCCTTCCCTAGGTGAGCTAATCAACTCTCAGGACTTTAATTACCACCTGTATGTTGCTAATTCCAAGTGTGAATCTCCAAGCGACAACTCAACTCCAAACTTCACCCATCCATTTCGTGGCCCCTCTATCTGGATGCTCCATGGCCCCTTTGAACCCAACGTGTCCAACGCATCGCCTGCCCCTGTGAACCGGGAGACCTCTCATTTGTCCTATCTCAGATAGCGATACCACCATTCAAGCCCTTGTCTCCCCAAACGGAGACCTGGGATCCTCCTTCCTCCTCATTTTCCATTTCTAGTAATTATCAAGTGTAGCTGGTTTTACTTTCCCCCGCATTTCCACTACCAATGTTCAGGTTTAGACGAAACTCCTGACAGGTCTTGTCTTTCCCATTTCCTGATTTTAATCTGTCCCTATAGGGTCTCCAGAGTGTTTGGTGTCAAATCGGACCCTGACCATGTCATTGTCCCTCACACTCCTTGGGGCCTTTTCCTCACCTACAATGCAGAGCCCATACCTTCAGGAAGACATATGTAGCTCTCTCCACTTCCTTCCTCATATTTACCAATCCAGAAGAGCCAAAGTGTTTGTAGTTCTCTGCACCTATTCTACACATGACCCTGCACCTATTCTACACAAGACCCTGCTTGGTTTTCACTTCCAATACCCCAATTTTGGCTACATCCTACTCTGCAAAGCTTTGTTCACGATTTCTCAAGAATCTCCTCCACACAGCCTTTCTTTATTTGATGAACCCCCGTCCTTGTCCCGGATTCCCATAACACACCCTGTGATTCCCTCAGGCATGAGAGTATAGCAGTTAAAGAGTTTTAACTCTGAAATCTGAACCCTGACCTCTGACCCCTGGGCTGCATCTGGGCTCTTCTCTTCCTAGTCTACCTGGACACAAGGTAGGTTATTTATCTTTGTGTACCTTTTTTTTTTTTTTTTTTTTTTGAGTTGGAGTCTTACTCCATCGCCCAGGCTGGAGTGCAGTAGCATGCTCACAGCCACCCCAGTGTCCATCCACTGGGCTCAGACGATCCTTCCGCCTCAGCCTTCCACGTAGCTGGAACTACAGGCACGCGCTACCATGCCCGGCTAATTTTTTGATTTATTGTAGAGATGAGGGGTCGCTAAGTTGCCCAGGCCTGTCTCGAACCTGTGGGCTCAGGCAATCCTCTCACCTCAGTCTCCCAAAGTGCTGGATGTGTGCCTTATTTTTTTATCCATAAATAAGAATAATAATAATGTATCTTCATACCCTAAATGAATTAACATATGTAAAAGAATTTAGAAGAGAATGTGGCCTATTGTAAGTGCTCAAGAAACTGTAAGTATAGTTTTATGCATATCCTTATCATCGTACTTATCTCTACAATAAATCAAAAAATCAGCCAGGCGTGGTAGCGCATGCCTGTAATTCCAGCTACTTGGAAGGCTGAGGTGGAAGGATTGCCGGAGCCCAGCAGGTGGAGGCTGCGGTGGCCGGGAGCAGCCACTGCACTCCAGTCTGGGCGACTGAGTGAAACTCCAACTCAAAAAAATAAAAATAAAAAAAATAATTCACTGTGACTTTCCTTTCTTCTTCTGGTAGATAAAGGGTCAGCAAACTTTTTCAATCATAAAACAGATGGTAAATATTTTAGGCTTTACCTGTGGGCCGTACAGCCTCTGTCACAATCACCTCACTCTGCCTTTGCAGCTTGACTTCAGCCATAGGTAATATGCAAATAAAAGCACATGGTTGTATTCCAATAAAACTTTATTAAAAAAACAAGCAGCAGAATAGATTTGGCCTGTGGGTCATAATTTGCTATTCTCTGCACTAAACTATATGCTTCTTGAGAGTAAAAACTGTGCTATAATAGAGACAATAATTTTTATTGTCTGGCACAATGTCTTCTGCAAGCCAATGAGGTGTGGGAGAAAAAATGTGAGTTTCCTCCACTACCCTAAACGTGGCTACTAGACACTCTGTAAGTTCTGGAAAGAGGGAGGGACAGAGCAAAGCAGGAATCAATGAACTACCTGAAGGTTGTGGAGCTGAGGTGCACTTTGTTGGGAAGTCCATGACTTTCCATCCTAGAGGCAGTGTTCACAGTGTCACCAAACAAGCAGTACCGTGGCATCTTGTCTCCCACGACACTGGCTAAGACTGGTCCAGTGTGTATCCCCACTCTGATCTGTATGGAAAGAACCTCACTGAAAAGAGACTATCTAAAATGGAGGTATAATTTACACAAAATAATTTTTTAAATGATTGAAGTGTTTAGCTCTGTGAATTGAGAAGTGTATATATTCCTGTAGCCATCATCCAAAATACAATGTAGATTAGTTCCATTACCTTGCAGAATCACCTTGTGGCCCTTTGCAGCTAAGCTCTTTCCCCATCTTTCTAGACAGGGAAAACCACTTTCTCATTTCTTTTTTTTTTTGAGTTGTAGTCTCACTCTGTTGTCCAGACTAGAGTGCAGTGGCACGCTCACAACCACCACAGCCTTGATCTGCTGGGCTTGGGTAATCCTTCCACCTCAGCCTTCCAAAGGCTGGAACCACAGGCATGTGCCACCATGCCCAGCTAATTTTTTTTATTTATTGTAGAGATGGGGTCTCACCACATTGCCCAGGCTGGTCTTGAACCCCTGGACTTAGGCAAGTCCTCTTGTCTCCATCTCCCAAAGTGCTGGGATTACAGGCGTGAGCCACTGCACCCGGCACCACTTTCTCATTTCTTTTACCAAAGAATAATTTGCCTGTTCTAGAACTATACATGAATAAAACCATATGGTATGGTATATACTGTTTTTTGGGTTTTTTTCTGAGTTGGAGTCTCATTCTGTTGCCCAGTCTAGAGTGCAGTGGCACGCTCATGGCCACCACAGCCTTGACCTACTGGGCTCAGTGATCCTTCCACCATTGCCTTCCAAGTAGCTGGATGTACAGGCACATGCCACCACACCCACCTAATTTTTTGATTTATTGTAGAGATGAGATCTCACCAAGTTGCCCAGGCTGGTGTCGAACCCGTGGGCTCAGGCAAATCTTTCACCTTGGCCTCCTAAAGTGCTGGGATTATAGGTGTGAGCGACCACTTCCGCCAACAGTATCCTCTTATCAGAATTCACCATGATTCATTTATATATTCTCCTTTTCATGAGCATTCAGATTATTGTCAGTTTGAGGCTATTATAATTAGGGCTGCTATGAACCCTCCTGCACAGATTTTTTGTAGACATATGTTTTCATTTCTCTTAGGTAAATACCTAGAAGTGGCATTTCTGGGTCACAAGATAGACACATACTGAATCTCATAAAAAAACAAACAAGCACTCAGCCTGCCCAATAATTCTCCAAAGTTGTACCATTTTACATTCCTATCAGCAATGTGTCACTTTCAGTTGCTCTACATTTTCACCATTTGGTCTTCTAGTGGGTGTGAAATGATATCTCATTGTGGTTTTAATTTGCATTAAATTGGTGACTAATGATGTTAAACACATTTTCATACACATTTTGTCCATTCATATATTTTCTTTTGTGAAAAGTCTGTTCAAATTTTTTTGCCTATTTCTTTTATTTATTTTTATTTATTTATTTATTTATTTTTGAGTTGGAGTCTCACTCTGTCGCCCAGACTGGAGTGCAGTGGCTGCTCCCAGCCACCGCAGCCTCGACCTGCTGGGCTCCGGTGATCCTTCCGCCTCAGCCTTCCAAGTAGCCAGAATTACAGGCATGTGCTACCATGCCCGGCTGATTTTTTGATTTATTGTAGAGATGAGGTCTCGCTGCCCAGGGGGGTCTCGAACCCGCGGACTCAGGCAATCCACTCACCTCAGCCTCCCAAAGGCGCGGGATTACAGGCTGAGCCACCGAGCCCGGCTTCTTTTATTTTTATTTTTATTTTTTTTGAGTCAGAATCTCACTCTGTCGCTCAGTCTGGACTGCAGTGGCATGCTCATGGCCACCGCAGCCTCGGCCTACTGGGCTCAGGCAATCCTTCCACCTCAGCCTTCCAAGTAGCTGGAACTACATGCTTGCACCACCATGCCCAGTTAATTTTTTGATTTATTGTAGAGGCGAGTCCTCACCAAGTTGTCCAGGTTGATCTCAAACCCCTAGACTCAGGCAATCCTCTCACCTTGGCCTCCCAAAGTACTGGGATTACAGACTTGAGCCACTGTACCCGGCATTTCTAGCTATTTTAAGTGGAGTTGTTTACTGCTATACATATTTGGATATGTAATATATAAGAAATACTTTTCTCAGTCTGTGGGCTTGTCTATTCATTTTCTTGAATAAGCAGACATTTAAAATATTTTGATAAATGTATTAGGTTGCTAGGGCTGCCATAACAAAACACCACAGACTGGGTGTCTTAAATAATCAAAATCTATTTTCTCACAGTTCTGAAGGTTAGAAATTTAAGATCAAGATGTGGGCAGGTTTGGTTTCTCCTAAGGCCTCTCTCCTTGGCCTGGAGATGTCTGCCTTCTTGCTGTGTTCTCACATGGTATTTGCTCTGTGCACATGCATTCCTACTATGCCTTTGTGTGTTCAGATTTCCTCTTCTTATAAGGACATCAGTCAGATTGAATTAAGGCTCACCCTTAAGGCCTCATTTTACTCTGTAATGGCCCTATCTCCAAATAGGAAGCTTTATGATTCTGGCATTTATGCTTAGATTTGTGATATATATCAAATTAATTTTTGTATATAAAGTGAGGTAAGATTAAGGTACATTTTTTTTCTTTCCATATGATATTCAATTGTAACAGAATCATTCCTTTAAAAGAGTTTGCCTTTGCCATTCAATTATTTGGTGCCTTGGTCAAAAATTAGTTAACCTCAAACGTGTAGTCTATATCTAGACACTCTATACTGCTCCAGTGATCTATTTGTTTCTCTCTCCCAATCCCAATCAATTTTTTTTTTTTTTACTATACCTTTAAAATAAATCTTGAAATTGGATAATGAGTCCTCCCATTTAGTTATTTTCCAAGATTTTTTGGGTTAGTCCAGATTCTTTACATTTTCATATAAATTTTAAAATCAACTTGTTAATATTTTCAAAGAAGCTTGCAGGGACTTTGTGTTCTATCAAATGTACACATCAATCTGGGGAGAATGAACAGCTTAAATATATTGTGTTTACAATCACAAATATGGTTTAATTAGGTCTTCTTTAATTTCCCTAAGCAATATCTTGTAGTTTTAAGTATAGAGGTCATGTGTATCTTTGTTAGATTTATTCATAGGAATTTAGTTTTATTTTGTTCTTATTTCATTTTCCAATTTTTGTGTCCTTAGTATATAAATAATTAAGTTTATATATTTTATCCTATGACCTTGCTAAACTCATTTATAAGATCATGTAGTCTTCTGTAGTTTGTATACAGTTTTCTATAATGATAATTTTACTTCCTTTTTGCAATACTTACGTCTTATATTTCTTTTTCTTGCCTTATTGCACTTGATAGGGCTTTTGGTATACTTTGACTAGAAGTGATTGTAATTATCCTGCTTGGGTTTGCTAAGCTCTTGGATATGCAGGTTGATATTTTTCACCAATGTAGGAAAATTCTCAATCATTATCTCTTCAAATATCTCTTCTGACCCAATCCCACTCTATTCTCTTCTAGCACTCAAGACTATATACGGGAGTCCATTTGATATTGTGCTACAGATCTAAGGTGTTTTGTTCCAATTTTCACCCTGTTTTGTCTTTGTGTTTTAGTTTGGATAATTTATATTCCTTTGTCTTCAAATTTCCTGGTTCTTTCCTCTATTGTCTCTCATTTCTGCTAATACCATAAATTCCTTATGACTGATTTCTGACATCATGGCTTTCATTTCTATTGGATAACTATAGATATGGAATAGTTACAGATATAGGTAGTGTGCATGTATTTCCCATTGTTCACATTTTTTTTTCTCTTTTTGTAATAGACCTTTTCAAATACCTCTCAGAGTTGTTTTAAAGATCCTATCTGATAATTCCAACATCTAGGCAATTTTTGAACCTGCTTCTATTGACTATTTCCTCAACTGGCTATGCACTACATTACCATATTCTTGCCTCTCATATTTATCATTATTTAACTGTATGCCCAAATTGTGTGTGAAAGTACAATAGAGATGGAAGTAGGTAATATTTATCCCTCCAAAAAGGTCTGACCCTTCAGAATCAAGCTGCTAGAATGGAGAGGAAGTGAATCTAACCTGTATTGGAGCTGGGTTTGGGCTTTTCCAGAGATATTGGTAGATTCCATGCACTGCTGGTTTCAAATATTAGGAAGGCTGGATCAGAACTTTAGCAGGGCATAGAATCTGAGCACCAGCAAAGCTCTGAGAATCTCCTAATGCTGTAAAGTCATACCACCAGCTTTCTGAATTATAGAAAATCTCTTTCTATGGTATAGCCCAACAATGAGATTTTGAGGGAATTTTTTGCTCTTCAGTTCCACTTTGGCTTTCTGAACATTGAGAAATTTTTCCCTGCCATTCTTCCTTGCCCCAGGCTTCAAAGGGTCATTGTAGTGCACTTAGTGAAGACCAAGAGTACCACAGAGGAATTTCTCTCAGTCTCTTACCCTAACACTAGCCTTTAGTGGGCCACTGCCTTGCATTTGAGAAAGTTCCCACACATCTCAAGGACAGGAAATGTCTCAGGTCTCCTCTCCTCTCCTAGACTTTGAATAATGCTATGCACTCAGTGAAGGCCTGTGGGAAAGAAATGGTCGATGGGTACAGGTTCTGCAGCTGGGGCTCTTTGGAATTCTAACTGGTCATTCCAGGCCCCTTGTGATCACTAAAAAGTCCATTAAAATTTAGACTGGTTTTTCCCTGCTCTCACCTCTGGTAGATTACTTCTCCTGCTGCCCTGCCAGGGATGAATGTAATTATGGGTGTCTACTGCTTGGAAGGGCTTGTTACTTTCTGGATTTTAGTTCATTTAGATTTCTTTGCTCTCTGGTGGGATTTTGAAAAAATGACTAACATGGGGACAACAGTCTCTCACAGCTTTCTCATCCTAATCAGACTTACTTGTTTTTTTCTTGCTAGATTTTTTCTCCTTGAAATAAGATGATAAATTCCTCTAGAAAAAGAGCCTGTCATATATTTCTCTGAATCCATCAAAGTACCTAGAAATCCTGTCTCATGCACAGAAGAATCTCAGTAAGTGTATATTAAAGATGATATGAATGAAAGAATAGATCTCAGTGTGTACTAATTTTTAAAATGTAGAAGTGACAGTATAATTCTTTTGGCAGAGAAAATGTTTTCAGTCCTTTGCCCTATGTCCTTGCATCCATGCTGTCTCTGGTGGGTATTTAATGATGCTTTTATGTACATATTTTTACCTTAAAATTGCTAACATCTTTTCCTGTCTTTTTTTTTTTTCCCTTGGTAAATCCACCTTGAGAATTTCCAGGAACTTGTTGTTTAATTCTATTCTTATTAATGTATATTATTTTAATCTCTGGTGCTATATGTACCACACACACTTTTCTTTCCATTTACAATACCATACATTTTCAATTATTTTTTCTTTATTGACTTGCATTAGGGTCCTTTAACTAAAGCCTTCATCTCTTATCTGAGCTTTTTCTACCTGTTCCCTCATTACCTCTATCCTGATTTTTTATATACGACACTGGGTTTTTATTCCATTGATGTCTACCGTGCATTTACAAAGAGTCAAGAATCGTGGCTGTTTTATTCTTGTAATTACCTAAGGCCAGCCTATGCTTAGAAGACTGCAGTGGGCACTGCAACCCTCACTATTTCTCAGTTTCTAAATCATTCATCACTACAGTGAGGGTGAATGGAGCACATTTTTGGAATCTCCTGCAAAGGGGTTATAATTTGGAAAAATCATATTCCATTTTATAATTGGTTTTGTTTATGTTTAGTTGGCTATTTGGTTCATTTTTGAATTTCTGACATGTGCAGGGGAGAGATCTGGATATAAAAGCCAGAGAGACAGCAGAGAGGTTGTTCTCAGCCATCTTAGGGGCATTAGGATCTGCTGAGCTGGCAGAAGAGGACACTGACTTTTCATCTCCAAAACTGTCCATCTCCTATAGTGCAAGCAAACTTCCATGTTTGGAAGTAGCTTGCTGTGAGAAAGACAAGCAGATGTCTCGCTGGCGGCCCCATGGCAGAAGGAAAGCCATTCTGACTATCTTACTGCGGTGTCTAGCCTGTTGACTGCAGGCAGCTTCACACCTCAGCCTAAGTTCTGAACCCATCAGACAGCATGTTGGAGACACAATTTCCCTAAACAGGAAAACTGGACTGCTCGGTAAATCTGAATCACTTGTTGAAATGCTTGAACAAAAAAAGCAGGAATTATAAATGAGTTGCCTTTCAAGATGGATTGAGCTCTACTAGGTAAATAGAGAGACATGTTCAGCCTTGTTCTAAATTATGGACAAAGGAAACTTGAAGTCAATCATAGAAAAATCCTGAGCGCCATGGCCTCTTCTGAAATTTGAGAGAAGTTGAGATGGTAACAGCCTTACTGATATCTCTGGTAGGAACATATGCAAAGGAAGAAAAGAATCAGGGAAAATTACCCATTTTCATTACTGTTACATACCCAGTAGCCACCTAAGCAGAAAAGTAAAATTCTACTGTTATGTGTGAGATAGCTGGTGTTAAGCAAAGTCCTTGGCTGCTGTCTACCTGGATGGGCTCTCCGGTAACAGGATTCATCACTTCTTTTGTGGCAACTGTCATCCCCAAGGCAAAATTAGCCACTCTTTGAGCATGGCTTCCAACAGGCACTGGCACACCTCCCACCACCATATAAGCATCTCCTATTGTTTCTACCTGTCAGGCGAAAAAATGGATATTTAGAGGGTTTTTTTCGTGCACCAAACACGTCATTAAGTATTTTTGCCATTTTCCACATATTGACGAAAGGATCACATTAAAGCAGGCGATTCTTTGCTAAGGGTAGTGGGGGGCGTGAGGAAGGAAATGAGAAGAAAGATGACTCAGGGAACAACCATGAGAGCCACAAAAGGATTTTCTGCTTTTGGTGGACACAAACCCCAAAGATGAAGCTCTTGGGGTAGTCACGTGATGCTATAGATTAGATCATGCAGTGTGTGGATTCGACTTTCCATTGAATTTGGGAGTAAGAGAGCTGTATTCTCTGTGAAAACAATCTTTGCCCCTTAAAGGCACCAGAGCACCCTTTTACCACAGGGCATTATAAAGAATTCCTTTTTTTTAAAAATGGCTGGTTTTTAAAAAACGTCCAGTTCCCTTTTGGCTAGCTCTTCCTCTTCACCTCGCACCCATCCACACCAGATTACAGCCTAGTGCAGACAGGAGCAAAGGAAAACAGAATCAATGGCTCTACTGGGCGCAGTGACTCAAGCCTGTAATCCCAGCACTTTGGGAGGCTGAGGTGAGAGGCTTGCCTGAGCCCAGGGGATCGAGACCAGCCTGGGCAACTTAGTAAGACCTCCTCTCTACAATAAATCAAAAAATTAGCCAAGCCTGTAGTCCCACCTACTTGGAAGGCTGAAGTGGAAGGATCACCTGAGCCCAGCAGGTCAAGGCTGCGGTGGCTGTGAGCGTGCCACTGCACTCCAGCCTGGGTGGCAGAGTAAGACTCCAACTCAAGAAAAAAAAAATCAAGGGCTCACCCTGTGTAAGCACACCATGAAATACCCCATACTACACAGACACTTACCTTATAGACCTCATGGACACTGGTTAATCTGTCAAATCTGGAGTACATGGAGTTTAGCATGTTCACTATTTGGGTAGGTTCACAGGTGGCACAGATGTTAGTAAATGTCACCACGTCACTGAAAAGGATTGTGCAGGTTTTAAATTCTCCTGCAACAGAAACCAGGTATCAGTGATAGCCAAGGATACAGGATAATCCTGTGGATTCTGGATTCAAGGGCCTTTTGAGAATCAAACCTGCCAGTGCCTTGGAGAAAAGGGGCCGGATGCTGTTCCCATTCTGCAGTAACCACCAGACACATGTCTTGAGTGCCTGCTCTGAGCACACTGATGGATCTCATCATCATGCCTGGAGAATGGTATCACAGGAAGCAAGCAGACTGATCCCCGCCCCTAAGGAGACCCTAGTCTAGTGAAGAAGACATAACAGCAAACAAACACTTCCAATAAAATGTGACAGGTGCTGTGGGGGGACAGAAATGGCCCTTAACAAGTGAGCCAAGGCAGAGTCTGAGCTTCAGGAGACATAAGGGCAGGGCTGACAGAGGCTGGTCACTGTGAAGTGGTGGTTCCCTGTCTTTGTATGGTGGGGAAGCTAACTTATCCTCAACACACGCTCCTGACATGTGTCCCTACTTCCTGTCTTACCCCCACTCACTAATTGCCATGAAGCAGCCAGAGGTCCTGTTTGATTCCCCACTCCTGCCTCAAATCTTCCATGACTTCTGTCACACTTAGAATGAAACCCCAAGCCCCTACCGTGACCTACAAAGGGAACCTCCATCTCTGTTCCTGCCCTCTCTCTCTGACCTCATGCTTCCCTCTGGCTCATCACACTTCGGCCACACTGGCCTCCTTGGTGTTTCTCCAGTATGTTGAATGCCTTCAGTCTTAGGGCCTTTGCACCTGCTGTTTTCTCTGCCCGAGACCCTTTTTTCTCAAGTACCTCCAGGGCTCTGTCTCTCTCATCTCAAATGTAACCAACTCAGTGAGAACTATCTTGACCTTTAGACTCTATCTAAAATAGCAGCCCCTAGACGCTCTATCCTCTTAGCTTGATCCGCTTCTGCCAAGACTTACATGGCATGAAATTTTAGATGGAAATGTGTATTTGGTTATTGTCCATCTCCTTCATTGTGACACAAAGTGCCATGAAATGAGAGACCACCTGCTTTGATCTCTGTTGTATCCCTAGCACCGGAAGCAGGGCCTGGTCATAGTAGATGATCAATAAATATTTGTTGAGCAAGAAAGTCAATGACTCCTTGGACACAGTAGGGTACCTTCTGCATTCCTTATTTTTCTGGTGGGAATTTCCCCTCCATATAACCTTCTCTTTCCTTTGGCGTCTGGCCTATGATTCTCTCTTTATTTTTCTCCCTCCTACCTTTCTGATCTCCTTGCTTTATATCTTTCTCTGGCTTCTCCTCCTTCTTAAATGTTAAGTGTTCCCTAGTGTACTACTCAACTCTCTTCTCGCCCCATACTTTCTAGATGACCGTATCTGTCATTCATAGAGTCTATGACTAACCTTACCTACATGGCAATAACTCCCAGATTTGTGTCTCCAAGCCAGAATGTTCCTAGATTCCTATCTCCCTCTGGTCACGCCGTGTGGAGCATCCCACAGACATCTCCAGCTCAATGCTCTAAAACTAACCTTGCCACCTTCTCCCAACCCTGCTCTTTTTGCTGGTTCTGTCTCAGGATAAAGCACCCCATGTTTCCATGCGAGAAGCTTCATCCTTGCTCCTCTCTATTACGTACCCGCCAGGTCAGTTAGGAAACCTCATTGATGTCGCCTCAGGCTGCCTTAGCCTAGCTGTACTTCCGGTGGACTGTCTGGCCTGCTCTAATGCATTCACTGCACTGCGGCCAAACCTCTATTTATAAAACGAATCCTGTCACTTCCATATTAAGAAAAGAAACTTCCATGAATCCTCACTGTCTACAAAGTAAAAAATAATTTCCTTTTCTAGGAATTCAGATTCCTCACTGCCTCACCTGAACCTCACCCTATCTACTCAGCCTCAGTAGACTCTTATCCACGTACCCCATCCATGTCCTGGGGACAATGTATGGTGGCATTTATATTCTCGTTGCCTTCCCTTTGCTCTTGGTAACCCCATCTCCTGAAATGCCTGTGCCTCATTGCTGAATTCTGCCTCAAAGTCTGGCTCAGGTTGTCAGGTGCCTTCCTGACTCCACCCTATCCCCTGTCTCTCTCTACCTGATACTCATTATTAATTTCCCTGTCATCTATGTTTCCATAGCATGTGATGGAAGACGTATTAATTCTGGAGTTAGATGGACTTAATGCAATTCGTTTCCAGCTCTTTTACACATCAGCTGGAGTATATGAGGGGGGATCCAAAAAACAGAATTTATTTATAGAAAAAGATATTTATTCTTACACGTTTACACTTCAGTCACCTTCAAAGTACTCTCTGTTTGATGCAATACACCTATCAAAATGCTTTTTCCACTGCTCAGAATAGTTTTTGAACTCATCGATTTGCATGTCTTTTAGTGTTTCTGCCATTGTTTGTGTCACCTCTTCTGCAAAACATTTCCCTCTGATGACTTTTTTCACCCGTAGGAAACAAAAGAAGAGATCGGGTGAATAGGGAGAGTGGGGCATGGAGGTCATGCTGTTTGGGGTCAAAAACTGCTGAACACTCAGCATGGTGTGAGCAGGAGAGTTTGTAAATCACCCACCATGAAATGGACAAATGCATTGAAAGAATCTCCCAAAACAATTCGCTGAAGCCGAACATAACCTCGTATCAATGCTAGCTGGCACACTGATGCTGATGGGTTCCTGGAAGACTCAGCTAGTGGGGAAAGCCTGTACTACAAGGGGCCCACCTCCAAAAGATAATTCCGGGTTTTCTGGGTCCCCTTCATATGTCAATTTGTTCAACTATATAATATGGGTAACACTTCCTTCATAGAAATGTGGACAACATTTAATGAAACAGTATATGTAAAATGTCTAACACAGATCCTGACACAATAATTACTCCTTAATGCACATTAGTTTCTTGTCTTTTGGTCACTCTCATCCCCATTCATTTACTCAACATGTATTTGTCAAGCCTACGAGACTGTAGACTCCTCTGTGTCCCCAGATCTGGAATGAGCTTACCTGGCATGTCTGGAGAATGAACACACACCCATGACAAATGGAAAGTGAGTTCAGGGTAAACACAGCATCCATCCCTCCATAAATAGTTTACTGTTTCAGAATGGTCCACAGAGACACCCCGTGATTTATCTAACACATGAGCGTATTATTTCTAGTTGGAGCTTACGGTCATTGACCCTACTCACGGTCATTAAGTCATTAGGCCAGTCTCAAGACACGACCTTAAATTCATAGAGAAACTAATGTGTATATAGTTGGCAGATATTTTTATAAAATCCACATTTCTCTCCTGTGTTATTTGGATTATCCTCAATGTAGAGAGAAGGAAGCTGAGGATATGCAGGTGAAGTAATTAGCCCAAGATCATGTCACTCATAGATGACAGAGCCAGAATTCAAACCCGACCGGGTGCAGTAACTCGCGCCTATAATCCCAGCACTACGGGAGCCAAAGTGGGAGGATCGCTTGAGCCCAGGTGCTCAAGACCAGTCTGGGCAACATAGCAAAAAAAAAAAAAAATCAAACCCACATCTGTCTGATTTCAAAGCCTGTGCCCCAACTAAGGCACACTGCACCCTGTTCAGAGGTCCCTGTGCAGGAAAGGGTGTCTTACCTGCAGCGACCTTTTGGCCCTCCTTCAGCTGGTTGGCCACGTGTTCTGGCAGCATGGCATAAAGTAAGGTCTCTGTTTTCTTCTTCTCGAGGGCCAAGTGCTCGGAGAGGACACGCAGCTCCTCCTTCTTCCTCTCCAGCTGGCTGGACAGCTCAATCTCAGCCAGCCGCTGCTGGTTCAGGAGGATGAGATCCCTGGTGGTGTCGTGGGGGGCGATGTCCGAAAGATGCATCTTGTGCTCCTCCAGCTCTTGCAGGCTGCGGAGCTTTGGAGAGCACAGGTACACCATGCACCGCAGGGACTCCATCCAGATCATCTGGCCTTGCCATCATAGAAAGAGATGCAACCAACAGTAGAGTACGCCACCACTAGAGGCTGAGACGTGTGCTCGAGACAACCAATATCACCCACACAGAGCACTTTTGAGAACTGCACAGTCATACTCCCACCCCATTTGGCCAAATTTCATGAGCATTATCTATATGCTCTGTCTCCACTTACTCATCTCCCTCTCTCTCCCCAGGAGCTGCCTCCACGGTTGCCTGCTTATTTGAGGTGGCTCCATCGATGGCCTCCACACTGCCAATGCCAACACGTTCAGCCTTTTCTCTACTCAGTTTTCTCTGCCTGATGGTGTCAATCAGAACCTTCTCTTTTTTTCTTTGACTTTCTTTCTTTCTTTTTTTTCTTTGGGTCAGGATCTCACTCTGTCATCCAAGTTGAAGTATACTGGCATGATCCCAGCTCACCACAGCCTCAAACTGCTAGGCTCAAGCAATCCTCCCACCTTAGGCTCCTGAGTAGCTGGGACTGCAAGCGTGCACCACCACACCCAGCTAATTTATTATTATTGTTGTTGTTGTTTTGTAGAGATATTGCAAAAGAATATCTGTTATATAAAAAAAAGGATGTGTTTGTTATATTGTTATTGTAGCTATATACATTCATTGCAGAACATGAAAAAATGTGAAAGAAAATAGTAAAAATCACCATATCACACCACACAAATAATTACCATTGCTATTTTGGAGTATATCTTCACATTACCAAAAAGATGGGATTATATGACATCTTCTGTTTGTCGTCTGAATTTTTCACTTCAAAATATATAACAGATATTCTTTTGCAATATTAAATACAGTTATACATCTGAATTTTTGCTGGTTACATTGATTGTACTGCATTTTATTTAAATAGTAAGCTTGCATTGATTATTTTATATCTAGTGTTATCATTCTATAAACAACATTTCAATGAACAAGCTTGAGGTAAGCCTTTGTCTATATTCATGGCTGTTTTGTTAAAGGATATTTTTTAGATGTGGAATTACTTGAACAAAGAATATGCTCATTTTTAAGGCTTTTGATATGTATTACCAAATTGCCATCTAGGATGATTGTGACAATTTATGCTTCCATGAATAGTATTTTGTTTTTCTTTCCTCCATCTTAGGTGTTTATTCATGAATGTCTGCAGTTAACTTCAATCCCCTCTGCAAATCTTCTCTTTCCACTAATTCTTTCATCACATACGTATTTAGTCCTAACTATGAACCAGGGACACTGTTTTAGGCATTGAGGATACAGTGGTGACTCAAACTGCCCAAAATCCATGCCACAAGGAGGTTACAGGATTGACAGATGAATGGATGTAAAGAATATGGTATAATAATACTATAAAAAAGGAATTGGCAGTAGCCAGAAACTGCCGGGGCGGCGGGGGGGGCACATAACATTAATAAGGGTTTTCTCAGTTTATCACACTTTTATCACCCAGTTACCTGAGGAAGGAAGCTAATAATAATCCTAATGATGCTCTTTCAACTCTTACATCCAATTATCAGGATATGCCTTAATTATCTCATGAATCTGTCCCCAAATTCCCACCCTAGCACCACTGCTTGAGTTGAGTATCTCAAAGCTTCTACCCTGAACCCCGTGGTGGCCTCCACCTGGCCTCCCAGGATCCATTTTCTCTACACTCTGATCCATCTTTCACATGCCTCCAGAACAATTATTCTAAACCTCAAATCTCATCCTGGCAGACATTTAAATATGTTCCAACTGCACAATAGAGTTCAAGTCTCCATCTTGCCAGTCTCCTTTCCCACCATCCCACTCTACAGTTCACTCAGGTTCCAGAACACGTCATTTTTTTTCTCAGAAGTTCCCTCAATTCTGCCTGTGCTTATGTCTCAAATACATAATCATCTGTCTAAGAGGAAGGCAGCTCGAAAGGGTGTCCCTTCACACCATATATAAAAATTAGCACCAAGTGAATCAAAGACCTACATGTAAGAGCTAAAATTCTTAGAAGAAAACAAAGAGTAAAAGCTTTATGACTTTGGTCTTGCCAACAATTTCTCGAATATGACACCAAAAGAACAGAAAACAAAAGAGAAAATAAATAAATTGAACTATATCAAAATAAAAAACTTTTGTGCATCAAAGGACACAATCAACAGAGTGAAAAGGCAACCCACAGAATAAAAGAAAATATTTGCAAATCATATATCTGAAAAGGGTTCATATCCAGAATATTCGAAGAACTCCTACAATTCAACCACAAAAAGAAACAATCCAATTTAAAAATGGACCAAAATGTGAATAGACATCATTTCAAAGAATATGCAGAAATGGTCAATAAGCACATAAAAAGATGCTCAACATTACTGAATTAGAGAAATGTAGATCAAAACCACAATGAGATACCACCACTTCACACCTACTAAGAATGGCTATTCTTTTTTTTTTTTTTTTAAGAAAGTGAGGGTACAGGGCACAGTGGCTCACTCCTGTAATTCCAACAATTACGCAGGAGGATTGTTTGAGCCCAGGAGTTCCAGATCAATCTGGGCAACATAGTGAGACCTCGTCTCTACAAAAAAAAACTTTAAAAAATTAGCTAAGTGTGGTGACACATGCCTGTAGTCCCAGCTACTCAGGAGGCTGAGGTGGAATGATCGCCTGAGCCAAGGACGTCGTGGTGAGCCATGATTGTGCCACTGCACTCCAGCCTGGGTGACAGAGTGAGACCCTGACTTAAAAACAAACAAGCCAGAAAATAATGAGTATTCATGAGGATGTGGAGAAGTAGGAACCCTTGTGCACCTTTTATGGGAATGTAAAATAGTGCAGCAGCTATGAAAATCAGTATGGCAGTTGCTCAGTAAATTAAAAATAGAACTGCCACATGATCTAGCAATTCTAGTTCTGGATGTATACTCAAAAGAAATGAAAACAGAGACTCAAAGAGACATTTGTACACCAATGTTTATAGTAGTGTTATTCATAAGAACTAAATGGTAGAAGCATCCCAAATGTCCATTGACAGATGGATGGATAAAGAATGTGATATAATAATACATAAGAAATGGAAGCCGGTCTCGGTGGCTCAGCCTGTCATCCGCGCCTTTGGGAGGCCGAGGTGAGGGGATTGCCTGAGCCCGCAGGTTTGAGACCCACCTGGGCAGCGAGACCTCATCTCTACAATAAATCAAAAAATCAGCCGGGCATGGTAGCACGTGCCTGTAATTCTGGCTACTCGGAAGGCTGAGGCGGAAGGATCGCTGGAGCCCAGCAGGCGATGCTGCGATGGCCGGGGGCGGCCACTGCACTTCAGTCTGGGCGACCGAGTGAGACTGCGACTCAAAAAAAACAAACAAACAAAAGAAATGGATTGGCAGTAGCCAGAAACTGCCAGGAGGGTGGGAGGGGCACATAACATCAATAAGGATCTCAAATCAGGCAAAGTGGAGACCAAAGGAAGGCACAAACTTTACCTGTACAATGACCACTAGTATACCTAATCCCACATCTTTAAAATAAAATAAAATTTTTTTTAAAAGGCCTGGCTCAGTGGCTAAGCCCGTAATCCCAGCACTTTGGGAGTCCGAGGCGAGTAGATTGCCTGAGCCCACGGGTTTGAGACCAGCCCCGTCAACTTGGCAAGACCTCCTCTCTGCAATAAATCCAAAATTAGGTGAGCATGGTAGCGCATGCCCATAGTTTCGGCTCCTTGGAAGGTTGAAGCAGAAAAATCGCCAGAGCCCAGCAGGTCAACGGTGGGGTGGTTGTGAGTGTGCCACGGCACTCCAGCCTGGGTGACAGAGTGAGACTCCAACTCAAAAAAAAAAAAAAAAAAGAATGTGGTATATACATACAACAGAGTATTGTTTGGTTTCAAAAAAGAAGGAAATTCTGACACATGCTACAACATGGATGAACCATGAAGACATTACGCTAAGTGTTATAAGCCAGACACAAAAAGACAAATACTGTATGATTCCACTTATATAAAATACCTAGAGTAGTCACCTTTATAGGGACAGAAAGTTGAATAGTGGTTGCCATGGACTGGAGGAAGGAGGAATAGAGAGTTATTGTTGAGTGGGTATCGACTTTCAGTTTTGCACAAAATAAGCAAGTTTTGGAGATGGATGGTAGTAAAGACAGTACAACTTGAGAATGTACTTAATACTAATGAACTCTACACTTAAAAATAATTAAAATGGTACATTTTATGATATGTGAATTTTACCACAATTAAACCAAAACCAAAATATGGGCCCTACTCATAGTAGACAGAAATGACCATGTTACTATATAAAAGACAGACATTAGGCCAGGAGCAGTGGCTCATGCCTTGTTATCCTAGAATTTTGGGAGACTGAAGTGAGAGGATTGCTTGAGCCCGGGAGTTCAAGACCAGCCTAGGCAACATACCTCTCTACAAAAAATAAAAAAATTTAGCCAGGTGTGGTGGTGTGTGCTTGTAGTTCCAGCACATGGGAGGCTGTAGTGGAAGGATTATCTGAGCCTAGGAGGTCGAGGCTACAGTGAACTGTGATCGTGCCACTGCACTCCAGCCTGGGCGACAGAGTGAGACTCCAACACTCAAAAAAAAAAAAAGAAAAAGGACTTCAAACTAATATAATAAATAGTACCTCATGCATTCTGAAGAATTTAGTAACAAAAATGAGAATTGTATAATTATACAAATTATATAATTGTATAATTATAAACATAACTATATTCTAATACATCTCTCTAACTCTCTCCATATATATATGTCTAAACTAGAAATAGGGAAACCAAATACATTGTATTCCGATCAGGTCAAGTGGAACTGTCAGGAAAAAAATAACTTGTTCTTAGTGTAGTTCCTGCCCCACTTTCTAAGAAATGAGAAAACTCCACCTCTTCCCTTTCTGGTCAGTCTCTAAAGCAAGCAGGGAGCAATGGGAAAGGAGTGAGTTATTACCTCGGAGTTTGAGTGTGGGCTGACTTTTCCAAGCTCCAAGTATCATTTCTCTTCGTGTCTTCAGGACAAATTGACTGTTGATAAATTTGCAGATGCTGAAAATGCTGACGGTAACTTGAGGATAAATGATGGAGAAATACTCATCCACTCGAATCTCCTGTGCCTGGAGTCCTGGGACGTGCTTCTGAATGTTCACTCCAGCTTGCTTGACCCTCAGCTATCCACAGGGGACAGGTGTGAGGCTGAGCAACAGAAAAGGAACCTCCACCACAACTTCCCCCTAGAAAGAACACTCTAGCCATGTTCTGTGACTCACTGGGAGGAAGAGGGGTCAGTAAGAGGATAAACATCACGGAAGAAACAAATACGTTTCTAAACAATCGAATTTGCACTAAAGTCTAAAAGAGAAATAGAATAATATAGAAATGCTCAGAGGCATATTTCTAACTAAAGAGAGACAGAAGTTAAAGCTCTCAGTTGGGCTAATAGATCTTTCCTAGCTCCATGAGACACAGCGACACCTTTCACTGCTATCTCCAGGTAGCACACAGAGGAACCAAGTGAAATGGGTATTCTTTATATAAAACATTCAGTGCCAGCACTGGCTGTCTAGGAATACCTACCTGTGTTAGCCTTGGCAGCTCTGGCAGGCTACAGAAATCAGACTAACATTTTGGAAGATGTATCATTACATTTTCTGTCATTCTATGCCCAAAACTTAGGAAGTTTTTAAAGTAGACCAGATTTTAAAATATTAAATAGTAGCAAGAATAATACCCTTGTGGCACTGGGGAAAAGTCAAGGTACATTGTTTTATAATTCCCTGATTGCTTCCTACAAGGGTGTTTGTTCAACTCAGATCCTAATTTGTTTGCAGGCAGACAACTGAGTGAATTTATTTTTCTTTTTTTTTGAGTTGGACATGGGCCACAGCCTCGGGCTTCTGGGCCCAGGCTGTCCTTCTGCCTCATCCTCTTGAGTAGCTGGGGCTACAGGTGTACACCACCACACCCAGTTACTTTTTTGTAGAGCTAACGGTCTTGCTATGTTGCCCAGGTTGGTCTCAAACTTCTGGGTTCAAGGGATCCTCCCACCTTGACCTCCCAAAGTGCTGGGATTATGGACGTAAGTCACTGCACCCAGCCCAAATGAGTCAATTTCATAGAATCTGTACCTAGCATTCAACTGGCAGGTGATGATTAAATGTCTATGAGTTCAAATAAATATCAGAAAACCACAGAGGCTGAAAGCATCGTAACTGAATTTGGACCAAATGCATTTTGCCTAATTGCCCTTTAAATGAGTTCATAATCAATTCAGTTTACATATATTTTATCCAGGGAATCAACAACAATAAACTTAAATGGTCATGCTCACACCTCTCAGAACAGTGGCATAAGGTGCAGTGGCTCACACCTGTATCCCAGCACTTTGGGAGACTGAGGCAGGAGGACTGCTTGAAGTCAGGAGTTTGAGACCAGCCTGAGCAACATAGGAAGACTCCATCTCTACAAAAAATCAAAAATAAATTAATTGGGTATGGTGGCATATGTCTGTAATTCCAGTTACTAAGGAGGCTGAGGCAAAAGGATCACTTGAAGTTGCAGTGAGCTATGATTGCACCACTGCAATCCAGCCTGGGTGACAGAGTGAGAGTCAATGTCAAAAAAAAAAAAAAGTGGCCTTAGTCGGCATGGACCTCTCCCCCATGTTTAAGAGGCAGAATAGATAACTTGGTGGGACTGAGACATCTATGAGGGTCACAAGGACAATAAAAGTTCACAGAATTCCACCTGATCATTGCTACTATGTTCTGATGTCTCTTTATGTAGTGAACTTTAGCGTCACCTCCTTGTTTTCTTGTTACCTTTCCATTCTATCATTAGTTCTAGCCTCCTTTTCATCCCTATCGAGAAGATCCGGCGGCTGCTGGTTTCTGGAGGACATAGCACAATAGGAAAAGGAAATCAATGGCCCTGCCCATTCTCCAAGATGGTCCTGCTAAAGCCTGGTCTCCTGAATTCTGAGAACGTCTTGGGGGCGAGAACGTCCCAATGTTCATAAAAGACTATAAATCATGTGCTCTTCCCTGGCTTATCCCCAGTTCCCAGCTGCAGAGAGAAAGGCCTCTTACTGATTCATCAAACACAATGTGAAAAGGAAAAGCCTTGCAGAATGTCTCCTCTTCAATCCAGAGTCTCTCAGGGTAAGTCAGCTTGAAGGTGTTCATGAGAGGTCCTGGACATAGAGAAAGAAAGTCCCGATGACAGGCAACTCCTGCACCGCCCTTGCACAGAGCAGAACTCAGGAGAGGGACGGTATCTAAATGATTCACAGGCAACGTGCAACCTCCCCCACCCCCCATCTTTCGCACAGGCTCCCTCCCCGTCTCCAGATGGCCACGGCAATTCTTCCAAATTAAAACAAACAAAACTTACTACCAGGTTGAGAAGCCCTCCTGCCCCCTGCCAAGTTTCTGCCGCCGCTGAAGAGTTTCTGGACCAATTGAGTACGTCTCGCCATGAACACAGAGTCGGCATTGAAACGGTGACAGCCAGACAATGAGCTAGCAGAGCAGAGCGTGTGCTCTGGGCCCGGCGTCAGGGACATTTGCCATGGAGCTTTTTAGACTGACAGTTTGGGGTGGCACGTGAAAATTTAACCAACAGTCCTATTTGGCAGGGGGTAGAGATTCGAAATGGAGCCTTTTTGATATGAAAATCTCCTAGACAAAGGACGTCAATTGCATGTTTGACTCACTTGCCATGCCTTGAAGGACGCAAAATGCAGCTTTTGAGCCCTGCAGACCTTCTCCCAGATGCATGTCACCTGGCCCATCGAGCCATAAAGAGAGACCCTAGCTCCCATCTCCCCGGCGTATTGGAGCTCTTATTCTGACCCAGGCATTAGGTGCTAATCGTTAGACCAGCTCAGGGCTCACAGGGGAAACTTAGCAAGCCTAATGCCTTCATTTTGCAAATGGGACGATGGGGGATCTTGTCCTAGGTCACACAGCAAGGTCCTCAGGCACAGAGCCAGAGATGCTTTCCTGGCTCTTGACCCAGTATCCTTCGCACTACAGCATGACCATGGTTATTTTCCACAGATCTCCATCCAGTCCAGAAATGCATCCAGGTAGAGCAAGCTGAATCCAGAAGAGGAACTCTGGAAAATTCATTGTTCTGGATCACATGTTAGTACTCATTCTCCTCCTCTCTGTCAGTCACCAATTGGGGTGATTCCAATCCTCTCTCCAGTGGCTTTCTCTGAGGACAGGAGAGATGGTAGACTGATTCCAATCCACTCTCCAACAGCTTTCTCTGGGGACAGTAGAGTCGGGGTCTCCATGTCACCCAGCACAAGTCAAAAGGATAACAGAAGGCCAATTAAAACCTGACATTTTAATATTAAACATCATGGCCGCCAAATCCAAGCTCTGCGGAAACCAGTGACACCATCATCACAGAAGGTTTGGTGCCATTGGAGTATACTAGCTGTTATCCTTGAGAACTAGGAAATCATTCTGCTCTAAGGGCTGAGCTTGGGAGAACCACCTACTTACCTTTTCCAAACATGACTATGCTTCTCACAATATCCCAGTGGGATTTCTTCACAGGACAAGTGGAGACATTCAAATATTTCTCCTTCATCTTAAGGAAAGCTGCCTGGAGGGCCTGCAGATCTCAGGGAAAGAAGCATCTGGTCATATGACAGGAGATATGCAAACCCCATTTTCTGTGATGGGGTCCACCTGTATAAAAGGAACAGTGTCCGTGGCCAGAGGAACAGCATGAAGGTTTCCGCAATCCAGTCTACCAAGATTTTAGAACTCTCAAGTGTTGTTGTTGTTTTTATTTTGATTAGTTCTCATACTATTTCTCTATCAAAAGCAGCAAAAACTTTTTAATAAAATCTCAAGAGGGCACTAGGATGATATCTGGCAGGAAACTCATACATAAACAACTTTTCTTTCTTGTGTTGAAGATTCTTATGCGTGCATAGATTGCTCCAAGCCTGGCAAGGCCACTTAGGAAAGCTGCTTTCTAAAGACACAGCAAACCCAGTAAGTACCTCTTGGTCTCTCCAGATGTCTTGACTATCTTGTAACCTGTGTGGCTTTGCCTTTCTTATCTTCCTGTGAGCCTTCTGGATGATCAGAAACACAACATGTTCCTTCTTCCCTGTCCTCTCTATTTCTTCATTCATGCCAAGGATATCCATGGTCACATCAATATCAAAGAAGTCCTTGGCCACAGCCTCAATGATACCTGCAGCAGAAGGACACCTATGGGTAAGGGATGGGAAACCCATCACAACAAAGAATTACTTAGTTCAAAAAGTCAATAGTGCCAAAATAGAGAAACTCTGCCTTGACGCCTCTTGGTCTGTAAACAACAGCATTGTTTATAATAGCAGAAGATTAGTATCAACTAAAAGCTTAACAAGAGGGGGTTAAGATAATTATTTTAAATTATTTAAATTAATTAAGATAATGGAATATCATTCAGCCATTAAAAATGTGGTTTTAAAGATATGTGATCACATGGAAGTGTGCTTTTTCTACAATGCTAAATACAGATAAAGAGCTGATTCAGGGTCAGGCGCAGTGTCTCACGCCTGTAATCCCAACACTTTGGGAGACCAAGGCGGGAAGATTACTTGAGCCCAGGAGTTTGAGACCAGCCAGGACAACATAGTAAGACCTCATATCTACAAAAAACCAAAAAATTAGTCAGGTATGGTGGTACACGTCTGTGGTCCCAGCTACTCAGGAGGCTGAGATGGAAGTATCTCACACCACTATACTCCAGCCTGGGAGACAGAGTGAGACCCCAACCAAGAAAAATAAATAAATAAAAGAGCTGATTCAAAATAATAAAGAATCATCAGAATTACGTACATACCTGCATAATTTTAAATGTCAAAAGAAAAAGAAAAATTCCTTCTTGTGGAATTTTGGAAATCTAAGGCTCAGAGACTTTGGTAGTAATGGGCAAGGTGATCCAGAGTCAGACATTCTAAGAGAGTCTGGATTTCCTACCCACAGCCAGTTACTTGCCATCCTGGAGCTTTTGTGGGGAAGCCTTCCTCACTTCAAAGCCCTCATGGCTCTGGGCCTGATTGAGCCATTCCCATACCTGGCACAATGTGGCACAGACCACTTCTGTCCGAGTAGTAATGGAGAAGCAGGTTTCCATCTGCTCTTCTCTCCACGTGAAATGATGGTGCGTTCATCTCCTAATTGAAAGACACAACACATTTTTTCCCATGGACACAAATTGTTTAAATTATGCTTTTGAGACTTTGTGAAACAATAGTACTTATCCATGACATTGCACGGAACAGTAATCCAAACTCTCTCCCATCACATAAACACAGCCACGATTTCAGCTCCCATATGTCAGGAATGGTCTCCCTAAACAACTCTATATGGCAAGAAATCACTCCATTTTAAACAGGAAGAAACTAAGGCCCAGGACAGTTCAACCTAGATTAATGGTAGAACAACATTTGAACCCCACATAATTCTTGACACCATGCCATGCTGTTTCTACCCATACTCTAGGTCATGGATGACCAATACAAGTGACAAGAAGCTTTAGTGAGTTTCCACCATACTTGACCTGTGACCGAGTGACCATGGGCATCTTCACTCAGATCAGGGATCCATAGGAATTGGCAAGTGAAATCAATTAGTTAATTTCTTGTTCTGGAAGGATAATTTCATCTGTGATGTCAAGTGGCATGTTTGTAAAATAGAACCCACAAGGTACATCGGAAGAGACCTTCTTTGTCCAGGAATATGTGTTGACATTCAAGTAAGCACCATTTCACAGTAGGTGAGATGTGTGTTGCAAAAGAAGGAAAACGACTTAGTCTGGGAGAGTCTCTAAGAGAAGCAGTCCTCTCCCTCGTGTAGTTAGTAGACAACTCGGCACCCTGGGCACACAGTTTTTGGCTTGAGTGAGGGAAGAGGTTAAAGAGGTGAATTCCTTCCAAGATCTTTGTCCTCTTCCATAGGGAAAGGCTTCAAAAACTTGTTTTATAATTCCAAAAGTATGTATGTAGAGAAAGTAGTATAAGGATTATATGCATATGTGTTTACATCTTGGCTAAATCTGAGGATAATTTTAGGTAGGATATATAAAAATATATGATGAAATATGAAGTTAAGAGTTGATTTTTAAAATGATATCCACATCTTGCCAGGCCTGGTGGCTTATGCCTGTAATCTTACCACTTTGAGAGGCCAAGGAGGGAGGATTGTCTGAACTCAGGAGTTCAAGACCAGCCTGGGCAACAAAGCAAGACCTCATCTCTACAAAGAATAAAAAAATTGGCTAGGCATGGTGGCACTGTAGTCCCAGATACTTGGGACCTGAGGTGGGAGGATCACCTGAGCTCAAGAGGTCAAGGCTGTGGTGAGCTTTCATCAGGCCTCTGCACTTCAGCCTGAGAGACAGAGTGAGATTCCCCTCAACTCAAAAAAGAAAAAGATATCTAAACCCTACATAGTGAGAATAAAGTAACAGAGGACAGAAGGGCTGAAGGGAAAACCATGTGTTCCTGCTCCTCCCCCTCACACCTCACCCCCCGCACCCCCTGCCCAGGCCACATCCAAAGGTCACTTCCAGAAGTTCATGTGTTTAGTTCTTCTGGTCAGTGCCACCGGGTTTCTTTTTTTTTTTGAGTTGGAGTCTCACTCTGTCGCCCAGACTGGAGTGCAGTGGCCGCTCCCGGCCACCGCATCCTCAACTTGCTGGGCTCCGGCGATCCTTCTGCCTCAGCTTTCCAAGTAGCTGGAACTACAGGCACGCGCTACCACACCCGGCTAGTTTTTTGATTTATTGTAGAGATGAGGTCTCACCAAGTTGCCCAGGTGGGTCTCGAACCCACGGGCTCAGGCAATTCACTCACCTCAGCCTCCCAAGGCGCTGGATTACAGGCTGAGCAACTGAGCTCGGCTAGGTTTCTAAATAATATGGTTATATTTTTTATTCCTTGATTAAAATAGGACGTTTAAAAATCAGGGTAAAGGTGAAAACAATGGACAACATAATCTATGGAGGTTGGAGTACAGTGGCACAATCACGGCTCGCTGCAGCCTCAACCTCTCAGGCTCAGGCGATGCTTCTGTCTCAGCCTTCTGAGTAGCTGGGACTACAGACATGTACCACCCTGCCTGGGTTTGGACCCAACTCACACCATACCTGGGTGATTTGGGATCATTACTTAACCACTCTGGCCCTCATTTTCTCATCTGTGTTGTAAAAAATAAGACAATCTCATCTTAGGATATCAAGAGGGTAAGTTAATGTTTATAAATTGCTTAGCCCAACACCCGCCTTATAACTAGCATTCAATAAAAGCTAGCTTAAAAATAACAAGAGGAGACCAGGCGCGGTGGCTCAAGCCTGTAATCCTAGCACTTTGGGAGGCCAAGGCAAGACGATTGCCTGAGTCCAGGGGTTCAAGACCAGCCTGGACAATTTGGCAGACCTCGTCTCTACAATAAATTTTTTAAAAAATTAGCCAGGCGAGGTAGTGCGTGGCTGTAGTTCTAGCTAGTTGGAAAGCTGAGCCTGAGCCCAGCAAGTTAAGGCTGCTGTGGCCATGAGTGTGCCACTGCACTCCAGCCTGGGCGACAGAGTGAGACTCCACCTCAAAAAAATTAAAAAATAAAAATAAAATAAAATAACAAGATGAAAGACTCTGTTATAACCAGAAATGTATGCCTTAAAGACATAGCCAAATTACTAGATAGACATGAAGGAAAAAGTCAATATTATCTTATTTTCTTATTTTTGCCCAAAGAAGCAATCTGTAGTACCTTACTCAGTATAAAGCCTATTTAACTGTCAGGTATCATTTCATGTATTTTATTATTTTATTCCAACTTGCATATGATAATACTTAAATATTTTATTTATCTCACTATATGCAAGATGCCCTTACATACCCCCAGAGAAGTTCTATTAAATTTCCTCTCCAGCAATATGGCTTTGGTTTATGGAGAGAGGAGGAGTGACTGTCAGAGGAAGGGTTGCAGGGTTGGGTATAAAAATAATGAACTTGGGACTTCAGAACCTCAATTCTTTTCACTCTTATTCATAATGGTGATGATAATAGGAAAGATATTCCTGTTTTTTTAATGAATGAATTGAAGAATATGAATACCTTCTCCAGAACTGGGACTTCATATATCAGTCAGATTTCAGATGAACTATGTAATATTAAAAAATATTATGAAGGTGTGTTAAAGGAGCCTAACTGTATTTCTTTGGATCCTAATTGTTGTGCTTTAGCAAAAAAAAAAAAAACTGAAAGGGAGTTGTTGACAAATGCAAATTATAGTAATTTTTAAACTGACCATATTGAACAGAAAGGAAGGGGAAGCAAGAGAGTTATTATTTATGGAGTGCCTTTTCTGGGCTTATTACAACATTAGGGACTTTTATATCTTTGAATCCACACATCACTATGAGGTAGGTTATTTTTTTCCAGTTTCTTTCCATCTCTGTGCCTTAGAAAGGGCTTGATACATACTAGGCCCTCAATAAATACTTATTAAATAAATTTGTGCAAAATGGAGATTTAGAGATGGCAAGAAATTGGGTCAGTATCACACAGCTGGCAAGTTACAGAGCTGGTCAGACCGTATTCCAGCCCATCTGACCCCAATGGGCAGGCTTCTTGTCACTCACTCTGTCCAAGAGTAGGTCACATGACAATAGGACAGGTCCAACTGCTAATAGTTGAAGTCAGTTAAGGTTTCCAATCCTCTGATTCCTTATCTGAAAAATGGAGACTACAATATCTTTTCCACTTAACATCTATAAGGATGTGTAACAGGTGATGGGGCCCTTAACATACACATCCCATTTTATCATCATAACATTGTAAGGGTGGTTCTGGACATTCAATGTAGAAGTGATGAAGAAAGATCTTGCAAAACCATCAAGGGTCCTAAAAATAAATATAAATTTTATGTCAGGCAATAAACCATTATTATAATATGCTTAAATGCCATTTTGCTCTTTCTTGTCTATTTTTTTTTTTTTTTTTGAGTTGGAGTCTCACTCGACTCCAGTCGGTCACCCAGACTGGAGTGCAGCAACCGCTCCCGGCCACCACAACTTTGCCTGCTGGGCTCCAGCGATCCTTCCACCTCAGCCTTCCGAGTAGCTGGAATTACAGGCATGCGCTACCACGCCCGGCTGATTTTTTGATTTATTGTAGAGATGAGGTCTAAAAAATAAAAAGGGCCGGGCGCAGTGGCTAATGCCTGTAATCCCAGAACTTTGGGAGGCCAAGGCAGGAGAATTGTTTGAACTCAGGAATTCAAGACCAGCCTGGGCATGATAGTGAGACCTTGTCTCATTTTTAAAAAATACCAAAAAATTAGCTGGGCATGACGGCACGTGCCTGTAGTCCCAGCCACTTGGGAGGCTGAGGCTAAAGGATCACCTCAGCCCAGGAGGTCAAGGCTGCAGTGAGCCGGAATTGCACCACTGGACTCCAGCCTGGGCGACAAAGTGAGACTTTGTCGCACACATGAAAAATAAAATAAAATAATAAACAAAAGAGAGTCTAGTGAGTCTAGATTTGAATTTCCAATGTTGTCTACAAACAAGAAAACCAAGGAAAGAACTCCAGAAGGACATATCCCAGAAGAGAAATTCGGTTCTTAACACCTCAGTTGGTCACCTGTGGGTTAATCAGAGTTGGATGATTTCAGATTCTAGATCTTGGCCCTGCCAAGTCTTCCCTTCTGATACATGAATAACATGAATCTGGCTGCACAAGCTATGTATCAGCTCCATCCAGGCCAGGAAACTTTAGGAGAGCTTTTGCAAATCCACTGTAATCTGTTTTCCAGGCTTTGTTCGCATTGTGATCGGTCTCCTTGAGTTAACCTCGAACCCACACCAGCCCCTCTCTGAAAAGGCCATCTCCCTCACAGAGCTGGACTTCTGCAACTTGCCCTTCTTTGATTTCTGTCAGTCAGTTTATAACAGTAGCCAACAGGTGTTTATTTTCCTTTCCTTTCCCAAGAGAACTCCTGGGTCCACCGATACCCGGTATCAAGGATTCTGCATGGGAGGCCGCTCCCCCTGCACCTACACCTATGTTGGGGAAGCAGGGAGATGGCCCGGAGCTACTGCAGCATTTGCTTCCTCTTGGGTGCCAAGACCAGACTCAGAAGGCCTTACCTGATAAGAGAGTGCCAGGTAACTGTGGAGGGCATCCAGGTTTTCAATAAATTCCGTGAGGTTTCCTCCCAGTGTCCGTAGCATCCTGTCATAGCCAGACATCTTACAGAATTGAAAGAAGTATTCTCCAAATAGTTTCAAGATGGCTTCCATGGAGACACCTGTGACGTCCAAAACACACCCCCAAATAAAAGCCCCTGCGAGGTGTTTGCTCTCTTGTGCATGGTCTTCACTGATCTCCAAAGGGTTCATTTTCTGGTTGTGTGATGCTTACTGAGCCACGCGCTAATAATCACATGGATGTTGCAGAGCCATCATGGTAGGTGCACCTGAAATATGAGTCCCTCCCTATCCCAATCTGGTCTTTTCCATCATTTTCACTGCAAATATTTCCCCAACATCCAGAAAGGGATGCGGGTCTGTTGTACCTACCCCCTTGGGCTAAATCCATAGCCCAGCATGAGCTCACTCAGGGTAGGAAGGGTGCAGCCCTGCATAATCTCCCCTACCATCTCCAACATCTTAAATAGAATGGGCCTCTATGAGAATGAAAGGCTATTTCTGAGAAACAATGATTATGCCACAACAACAACAAAATTAATTTCCCCAGGGTTCTAGGACCCTGATTCACCCAAAAGATGACAGCAAAGTCCTATGATGACTTTTCCTTTCTCTCTTGGCCTCGCTGCATCCTGGTCTCCCTCTGGGTCCAGGATTTATGTCACACTTTCCGTAATGGTTTCTCTGAGTATTCCAGGTCACCTTGGAGTTCTCTTTTCCTAATTGTTGTGTTTCTGTTTGTTTGCTTGTTTTTTTTTTCCTAACTTATGTTCATTCTGGAGGGCAGAAACATTATATCCTACTCTGTGCTGGACACAAAATAGGTGTTTGATGAATACCTGGGGGAGGATTGCCGTGGGCGGGGGGTGCTGCTGCAGTCTGCATTTGTTTTGCAGGAGAGACAGCAAATTTGTGTTGTTTGTTTTTAGTTGCCCAGGCTGGAGCGCAGTGGCACAATCACGGCTCACTACAACCTCGACCTCCTGGGCTCAGGCGATCCTCCCACCTCAGCATCCCAAGTAGCTGGGACTACAGGCAGGCACCACCATGCCTGGCTAATTTTTTTATTTTGTGTTGAGACGCAGTCTTGCTATGTTGCCTAGACTGGTCTCAAACTCCTGGGCTCAGGCAGTCTCTCTCCTCGGCTTCCCAAAGTGCTGGGATTACAGGCATGAGCCACCATGCCTGGCCTAGCAAACATTTGTAAACAATATTTTATAGTTCCTGCAACACCCATTACTTCACTTGATGTTCGTCAAAATCTTGTAAAATCAGATAAGCTGACAAACAGATCTTTCTTTTTACTGAGGCTGAGTCATCTTTGTGAACTGACTCCAATCACACAGAGTGACAGAGGCCAGCTTGTTGAAGAGGCTCTAACTCTAAATTCAGTGCCTTTGTACCATACCCCTTAGCCTCAAGCAGCAGCTAGAGAAACAGGTGTCTCTCCAAAGCAAGTGCTGCCTATAAGTTGTCATTGTTGACACAGAGACAGGGCTTCCACACATGTTGCTGGCCTGGAACTCCAGGAACTCCTAGGAGACGCCTGCTGCTGTCTTATTGACAATGGGGTTCTGACTCATGTGAGTCCTGGAGGCCAGGGAGAAGGTGGGGAATGTCCAGGTGTATGGGAGACCAGCAGGATTCGTAATCACTAGTGGCTGCATCCTTGAAAAGCTCTCTGGTACTCTGACTGGATCTGGAACACAGAGCAAGGGACATTCCAGGTCTCCTGAACTACCCAGGACTAAATCCTACAGAGGCGGCAGGGAATCCAGGGAGTGGGTGATCTGAACAGCAGATTCCCCTATAGCTCATGGTCCACAGTGAGACTGCTGGGAAGGTAATTGTTTTGGAATCTGAGCAGGGTGGAGTCCCCACTGCATTGGTCTGGTCTGGTAAGAGATGAGTTACATACATTCTCAAAAGTTGATTAGTCTGATTTGAATCTAGACAAAGCTTTGGATAGTAGGAGAGAGGTAATGACAGCCTGTGTCCATTGCCTTCGTTGGATTCTTTGCTTGTGGGTGTACCCTAGCTGGATGCAGACAAGCTTGTCTATGACTGTAATCAGAGACCACCTGTGACCCACCAGCGAAACAAATAAATTCTACTCAGTCCCCTTCTAAAGCATATGCATCCCCAGGAGGAGAACTCCTGAAAAGTAAATGAACAGGTGTTCGTTTACTTTTCTAACCTTCCTCTCTCCTTCCACCCCTCTCTTCCCTCTAAACCTAGCTTATTTAGGCTGAGAGAAAACAGCTGTGCTGTGCAGCCTGGTGGCTGGAGCTCCGAGCAGGTGCATCTTGTTACCTGCCAGGAAAAGCATGGGTCCCGAGCCTTCCTTCTCCCAGGGACCTCTCCCAGGAGGACTGGGCTGTCTGCGAGCCCAGCAAAATTATACTCAAATGACAGTGGCAACCTTGTGGAGACAGACTGCCTGTTGCAGTTTTCTTTAAAAGCTATAAACTTACAAAAAATTCATGAAGTTACTTGTTCCAGTCCCTGTATACTTGGTTTCTGGGCCACCCAGCTCTGATAACAGTCAAGGACATCTGGCCGGGAGATGAACTGCTCCTTAAACAAGGATCTGGGGCTCCAGTGTGGTATTTTCCATCTGTGAAGGATTTGGTGCTTCTTCTAGAATCCCTGCTTGAGAATGCTTGTCCAGCAGAGGGTAAAGGTCACTTTTTAGAATCAACACCTGTCTTAGTTTTTTATACAGTTTCATTTCAGCATTTTTAGGCTTCTAAGAGCCCTCTAAGTCACAGAGATATGTAGGAAATGGAAAGAAGATGCAAGAAAGAACTAAACACAAATCTGAGGTGGCTTAAATGCTTTCTGACACTGCAGGGGAGAGCCTACACTATGCTTAGTATTCTATCTTTTGTTTAAGAAAGAAGAAACAAGGAAATAGGCACTTATCTGCTTATTCGTGCAAAATTAAATACCAGAAGGATAAACAGATTGGTTACCTACAAGACGTTGGTGGGAATGGGGTGGGAAGTTTAGAAAACTTGTGGAGCGGCAGAAGAGAACACTTCTCTGAGTATAATTCTGAGAATAGTTCTGGTCTGGGGAATCGTGTTAATAGTTCATATGCTTAAAATAAACAAATAAATAAGATCAATAAGGACAGGGAAAACCCCTAAGATGGAACAAAACACAAATGAACAGAACAGCATTTCTATAGAACCGTTTTGAATAACATAATTACCCAGGAAAAAAATTAACCCAGTCACATTTGAACATGGTATTTAGATTGCTGTGTCTTCAAGTCAAAAACAAAAAGAACTTTCAGCCATTATTTAACTCTGGTTAGTAGGCTTCCTTTTCACAGCAGTTGGGGTTAGCAATTTTGAAACTATTTTGTGAACATTCATAGATTGAGAATATAAGTACAGACATTGTGGATAGTAGGAGCCAGTTTTTCCTCACTATCTGAAATGAAGTCACAATTATGGAAAGGGAAGAATAGCAGGAATCCTGTGCTGTTGGATTAGAAGATCTAACATAGTAAGACCCCAAAGCCTGCCATAGGTTGAGAGGAAGAGAGAGGGGGAGGGGGAAGGGGAGGAGGAGGGAAGAATAAGAGAGCGTGTGTATGTGTAACATCTACTTCTACTTCCAGCTCTGTTCACTGAGAGGGCCTAACAGCAGTGACGCTCCAGTAGCACTGAGCTTGTCCAGATCTTGGTTTTAAAGACTTTTCTCCACTAAAAGGAATCAGAGCTCCTTGAAAAGACAAAAGAGTCCAGGGGCAGGAAAGAATAACATCTTGTCATGGAAAAAAGTTAAAAAGCAATCGACCAGGCATGGTGGCTCATGCCTGAAATCCCAGCACTTTGGGAGGCCAAGGCGGGAGAATCGCTTGAGCCCAGGAGTTTGAGATCAGCCTAGGCAATACAGTGACACCTCATCTCTACAAAAAAAATTTAAAAATTAACGTGATGTGGTGGCATGAGCCTGTAGTCCCAGCTACTCGGGAGGCTGAGGTGGAAGGAGCGTTTGAGCCCAAGAGGTTGAGAGCAGCCTGGGCAACATAGTAAGACCTTGTCTCTACAAAAAAAAATTTTTTTTAAGTTAGTTGGGCATGGTGGCACATACCTGTAGTCTCAGTTACTGAAGAGACTGAGACAGGAGCATCACCTGAGCCAAAGCTGTCGTGAGCCATGATCATGCCACTGCACTCCAGTCTGGGTGACACAGTGAGACCCCGACTCAAAAAAAAAAAAAATCTGTAGATCAGATAATAGTGCTGTAACCATGTTCATTTCCTGAGTTTGACTATTGTACTGTAGTTATACTGGAGAATTTTTAGGACGGAAGAGGCAACGTGTTTGCAACATACTAACAATTCAGGAAAAAAATTATAGATATAGACATAAAGAAAGAGATAGAGCCAATAAGGTAAAATATTAACATTTAGGGAATGTGGATAAAGAGTACATGGTTGTACTATTCTTGCAAACTTCTTGAGTTTGATCTTATGTCAAAGTAAAAAAATTTTTGCTGGTTGCCCTGAAAAGACCTTAGGAAATCTTACATAATAAGACCACAAAGACCACACTTATCCATGGCCAGCTGAGATACAGCCTGCTCCTGGACCTCTATGATGTTATAAATTTTGTTAGGTATAATCAGAGCGTCATCATTATATTTTAAAATGTCTTTATCTTGTTAGAGAGTCATACTGAACTATTTATGGGTGAAATTGTGGGAAACCCAATATTTACTTTAAGACATTCCAGCAAAAACAAAAACAAAGAGGGTGAAGGGATCAGATAGATGAAATAAGATTGGCAAAATATTGATCATTAGTGAAGCTGGGTGAAGGGTATGTGGGTTTCAGCATACAATCCCTCTACTTTTATGTATATATTTAAAACTCCGTTGAAAAGTGGTTTTGATTTTTTTCAATAAAAGACTGCTTTGTTCACAGGAAAACAACTGTCATGAAACATCTATGCTTGGCTTCTCAAGAGAGGTGTGGAGACTTATAAGGGACTTTTAAATTGGAATGATGCATGAACTTGAACTTTCTGACTTAAACTTGGCTTATCTGTGTCACCAGGAAACGTGTACCTCTTGCCAAGGGACTGATAGCTCAAGGAACTGGAAAGAGTAGAGGTGGGTTGTCAGGGCAGGGGGACAAACAACACGTGCAGAAGCCCCAGCAACGGCTGGCGGTACAATAACGCAGCAGAGTCTCCTGGGCAAACAGCCTGCTCGGGGCTGGACTTCCTAAGACCATGGCCCAAAATGTCAACAACACAAGCTGTTCCTCATGGCATCCTTCCTATGTCATCCAGAAGAGTACATCCTGCTCCTCAAGAAAAGAAGTTCCTGCTTTATATTTGACAAAGTTTTCCATTGAGAATGGGTAATGTTTTCCCCCAAAGCTTGGGTATCCAAAAGATTCAGCTATCTGGAAAGAGCCATTCGCCTAGACACTCCTCTTCTCAAATGACATCACTTAAGCCAGCCATGATTTTATGTACAGGGAAGTATGTTGTCAGCTGGAGAAGGAGTTTAGAAAGGAAAGAAACAGCCACCTGTGTTGATACTGCAGTTTGCAAGAAGGAAGCAGTCTCTAATAGAAAAATTGGGTTTCAGATGTAGCAGTGAGGTTGTACAGGCATAGAGAAGACAGAAACTGCAACTAGGTAAAGGCAGCTCAGTTGGGCAGTGCTGTGCAGGAATGAAGCCATCCCACCTAAGCCTGGTAGAAAAGAGGGATTGGTCAAACCAGGGGCCAGGGTAGAGGGGAAGGGTCTCTGGGTGGTATGTAAGAGAGGGAAAGAACAAGGAGGGAAGGATACCTCATTGAGTACCCCCCCTTAGTGTTAGGCACTTTGCTCCCATTGTTTGTTTCATCTTTTGGGGGGTGGGGGGGTCAGGGTCTCACTTCATCGCCCAGGCTATAGTGCAATGGCATGATCATGGCTCACTGAAGCCTCAGCCTCCTGGGCTCAGGCCATCATTTCGCCTCAGCCTCCAGGACCACAGGGTGTGCACCACCATGCCCAGCTGGGACTACAGATGTGTGCCACCATACCTGGATAATCTTTTCTTTTTTTTGTAGAGATGAGTTCTCACTATATTGTCCAGGTTGTTCTCAAACTCCTGGGTTCAGGTAATGCTCTCACCTCGGCCTCCCAAAGTGCTGGGATTACAGGTATGAGCCACTATGCCCAGCCTTGATTTCATCTTCAGGGTGTCACTGTTACATGACCAATAGAAGTTTGTCCTCAGCTGCATTATTAGGAAACAATATTGTCCGGGGGCTCACCGGGTCTAATCCCAAAGCCCTTGCTTAAGACATCATCAACGTCTCTAGTCTGCGGGATTCAGCACCAGTCTCGGAGACAGGAGACTTGAATTCAAGTCTCCTTTTTCAGTTGGTTGCACAGCCTGGATTACCTTTCCACCCTCAGAGAAGTATGGTAAAGAGCCGTTGTTATAATGCCTGATTTCAGGAATTTGTCAGTGTTATGTTGCTCCCCTTTTTCTTTTTTTCTTTTTTTATTTTTTTTTTGAGTTGGAGTCTCACTCTGTCGCCCAGACTGGAGTGCAGTGGCCACTCCCGGCCACCGCAGCCTCGACCTGCTGGGCTCTGGTGATCCTTCTGCTTCAGCCTTCCAAGTAGCCGGAATTACAGGCATGTGCTACCACACCCGGCTGATTTTTTGATTTATTGTAGAGATGAGGTCTCCCTGCCCAGGTGGGTCTCAAACCCGTGGGCTCAGGCAATCCACTCATCTCAGCCTCCCAAAGGCGCGGGATTACAGGCTGAGCCACCGAGCCCGGCTTATTTTTTCTTTTTTGAGACAGGGTCTCACTCTGTCTCCCAGGCTGGAGTACAGTGTCACGATCCCGATTCACCCAAGCCTCGACCTCTGTGTTCAAGAGATCCTTCCACTTTTGCCTCTGGAGTAGCTGGAACTACAGGCACGTGACACCATGCCCAGCTAGTCTTTTGAATTTATTTTGTAGAGATGAGGTCTCACTATGTTGCCCAGGCTGGTCTTGAATTCCTGGGCTCAAGCAATTCTCAGTCGCCCAAAGTGCTGGGATTACAGGCGTGAGCCGCCATGCCCGACCTTGTTCCTCTTATTTTTAGAGAGTTAGGTGCAGAAAAGACTTGCCGGCATTTGCTGATAGCTAACTGTTGAAACACATTTTACCAAGGGCTTCTTAGCAAGCGAAGTCTAGACGGACACAGCTGTGCCAAATGGCTGTTGTGTGTTGTTTTGAATTTTGTCACTTCAGATCACTAATAACCCACTTACACACTAAGTAGGCACTTATTCATGTACAGAATAATTCCTTATGCAGTGCTTAACCTGCCATCTGGTCCCATCCTGAATTATGCTAATTAGAAAGCACAGAGCTATGCAGTGGCAGCATGGCCTGGAAAAGTCCCAACAATTGCTTCAAGGTAGAGAAACAGCATTCTGGAACCCACTTGGAAAGCAAAGCCTAATGGTGACTAAGCAGGCTTTTGTGTGTGTGTGTGTCAAAGGGAGCAGTTAGTTTCAACTGACCTGTATATTTTGTTAAGCAGTAAAATGTGCTTCCTGTAGTCTTCCCTTTGGCCGAGACTTGCTCTCTCTCAGAGTCATGGGAGCTGTGTACATACAGAGTAACACACAAGCTTCCTGGGTCAGCCTAATTTCACATCTCACACTCTGTGTTTACTCAACTTTGCATCCCAACTTTTTTATTTGAAAGATGCACTTACCATACCCATGAACTCTTTCAAATATAGGCCAACAGACCTTACAGAGAGGTAAACAACAAGAAGAAAAAAGGTTTCTGATACTCAAAGAGAGAAACCATGGTGATGCATTTTGGCTTTTGGTAGAAATGTGGGTCAGCCCACACATTGGTCTGTAAACTGGTTGCTGCCTCTAAGCATATTGGTTGGGCAGGTGTGTGGCATCTCGCTTCTGAAGGGGCTGTCCCCACAAAAGCACACAGCCATAAAAATGGACTGGGGTGATGTGAGACATACAGAGGCTGTCTTTCTGGAGACTTGAAAATTTTAATTAGAGTTCTTATATTAGTCTGCTAGGGATGCCATAATAAAATATGATAGACTGAGCACCGCGGCACACACCTGTAATCCCAGCAATTTGGGAGGGTGGGGAAGGAGGATTGCTAGAGCCCAGGAGTTCAAGATCAGCCTGGGCAAAAACGCAAGACCCTGTTTCTACAAAATATAGAAAAATTAACCAGGTGTGGTGGCATGAGCCTGTAGTCCCAGCCACTTGGGAGGCTGAGGCAGAAGAATCACCTGAGCCCAGGTGGTCAAGGGTATGGTGAGTTGTGATCCTGCCATTGTACTCCAGCGTGGGTAACAGAGTGAGACCCTAACTCAAAAAATAAGATAAAATAAAATAAAATACCAAAGTGTGGGTGGATTAAATAACAGAAATTTATTTTTTCATGGTTCTGGAGGCTGGAAGTTCGAGATCAAGGTGCTAACATGCTTGGCTTCTGGTGAGAGCCTTCTTCCTCACCTGTAGATGGCCACCTTCTCACTGTGTCCTCACATGACAGGGAGAGAATACAAGCAAGCTTTCTTGTGTCTCTTTTATAAGGGCACTGACCCTATCATGAGGGCCCCACCCTCATGAACTCATTTAAACCTAATTATTTCTTAAATCTCCAAATATGAATTTTGGGGGACATACAATTCGGTCCATAGCCTCTCTTGGGTAAAAAGTTACTTTTTAAATCTTGAATAAGACCTGTTTGTAAAAGATCCATTCTCTAGAGCGTGAGATGACAAACTGTTTCTGTAAAGAACCGATCGTTAATATTTTCAACTTTGCAGATCATGTGTTCTCACATCTACTCTACTCTGCCACTGTAGCACAAGTGCCACCATAGACTATACATAAGTAAACAGGCATGGCTGTTGCCAATAAAATTTTATTTACACAGACAGGCAAGGACCCAGATGTGGCTCATGAATCATGTCATTTGACTTATTAAAGGGCTCAAATTATTATTATTATTATCGTTATCATTATTATTTGTACCGCAGTCATTTGAAGTGAATAGCAGAGCGTTTTTCTTCTTTTAAGGAAAAGCATCCAGAGGTACAAAACATACGAGGTCTGACAATTAAATTTGCAAGCTCGTTCTAGAAAAACTGTCATGATGGTCACCTTTGAAGTACTCCCTTTGGGAAGCTATGCACCAACACCAGCTCCTAGTCCATCCATCTAAGCAATTTTGAGACTCTTTCTCTGGAATGGCTGTCAGAACTATTGCCACGGGAATATCGGAGTTTGAATTAGAGCAACTAACAAACATTAAATTTCTTATTAAACTTGGCAAGGGTGGAAGTGAAATCAGGGACATGTTAGTTCAACCTTATGGGGTAATGCCATTAAGAAACTGACACTGTACAAATGGATTAAACGTTTTTCTGAGGGTATAGAAAGAGTCACTGATGAAGAGAGGTCAGGACACCCAATAACGAGCAGAACTCATTAAAACATTGCAAAAATACATCAAATTGTGCATTAAAATTGTCGGCTATGGGTTCGAGACCCGCCTGGGTAATTTAGCGAGACCTCATCTCTACAATACATCGAAAAAGCAGCTGGGCATGGTAGCGCGCGCCTGTAGTTCCAGCTACTTGGAAGGCTGAGGCAGAAGGATCGCCAGAGCCCAGCAGGTCGAGGCTGCAGTGGCCGTTTCCGGCCACTGCACTCCAGTCTGGGTGACAGAGTGAGACTTCAACTCAAAAAAAAAAAAAAATTGTCAGCTGACTGTGAGAAGCATAGCAGAACAAATAAACATCAATAGAGAAATAGGAAAATCTTAACTGAAAACCTTGGCATGAGAAAGGTATGTGCAAAAATAGTCTTGAAGGAGTTCTTGTATCAAGACAATGCATCAGCTCCCACAGGGCTGTCTGTGAGGGAGTTTTTAGCCAGTAAAAAAATAACTGTATTAGCACACCCTCCCTACTCACATGATCTGGTCCCCAGTGACTTTTTTCTTTACCTGAAGATAAAGGAAGTATTGAAGGGAAGACATTTTGATGACATTCAGGACATCAAGGGTAATACAATGATAGTTCTCATGGCCATGAGAGAAAAAGAGTTCCAAAATTGCTCTGATGGGTGGACTAGGCACTGGCATTGGTATAACCCCAAGGGGAGTACTTTGAAGGTGACCATAGAGACACTCAGCAAAGACGTATGTAGTACTTTTTCTAGGATAAGTTCGTGATTTAATTGTCAAACAACATAGAAATATTCCACTTTCCCTTCAGATTCACCATTCAGTTGACATTTGCTAAACACCCAGTATGTGCCATGCATGTCACTAAGTGCCTTACATCTGTTATCTGATTTAATGCATTCCTTCCTGCAACCCTTTAAGGTATTATTCCCTTTTGAGGAGGAGATGAACTCAATAAAATTTGATGCCAAGGTCATACAGTTGATGGGAGAGAGCAGGAGCCCACCCCTCATTCTCATTCTAGAATAACAACAAGATGCCCTTTGCCAAGGGGCTAGGAACTAAGCTTAGACTGCATGACACCTAAACAAACCTGTAGAACCGTCTGCTGGAAGGGCCATGTCTAGGCTTTGCCTATGTGGGGTAGCACATAGCAGGATCTAGAAGGGTCTGTCTGTGTGGTTTGAAAAGCCTATTTAAGCCGGGCTCGGTGGCTCAGCCTGTAATCCTGTGCCTTTGGGAGGCTGAGGTGAGTGGATTGCCTGAGCCCACGGGTTCGAGACCCTCCTGGGCAACTTGGCGAGACCTCATCTCTACAATAAATCAAGAAATCAGCCAGGCGTGGTAGCGCATGCCTATAATTCCGGCTACTCGGAAGGCTGAGGCGGCAGGATTGCCGGAGCCCAGCAGGTTGAGGCTGCGGTGGCTGGGAACGGCCAGTGCACTCCAGTCTGGGCAACAGAGTGAGACTCCAACTCAAAAAAAAAAAAAAAAGAAAAGAAAAGCCTATTTAACATCATAATCGTATATTTTCAAAAAACTTTTTAATGATATATTAGAAAATAAAACAGGACCAGATGCAATGACTCAAGCTTATAATCCCAGTACTTTATGAGGCCAAGGTGAGAGGATTGCTTGAGTCCAGGAGTTCTTGACCAGCCTAGGCAACATAGTGAAACTTCATCTCTACACAAAATCAGAAAATTAGCCGGGTATGGTGGTGTACACCTGCAGTCCCAGTTACTTGAGAAGCCAAGGCAGGAGGGTTGTTTGGCCCAGGAGGCTGAGGCTTTGGTGAGCTATGATTGTGCATTGCAATCTAGCCTGGGTGACAGAGTTAGACCCCTGACTCAAAAAAGAAGAGAAAACAAGACATTTCTTTGGCAGGTGTGTTAAACAAGAAGACTGAGAGGTCTTTTTGATAACCTACACCCATAAAAACCTCTCCTGGCATCAGTTGTGGGGAGACAAATGAGTCTGGGAGTCCCCCCAAAATAGACTGGGCAGGGTAGTGGTGAGATTTGCAGGTGTCATGGATACTACCCAGCTTCTGACCCAGCTTTTGCCTAGAATTTCTCTGTGTAAGTTTCTTTGGAAGGGACGGTTGGTTGGTTGGTTGGTTGGTTGGTTGGTTGGTTGGTTGGTTGGTTGGTTGGTTGTTTGTTTGTTTGGTTGGTTGGCTGGCTGGCTGGCTGGTTGGTTGGGGGTGGCCCAGCTGTGATTGGTGGGAGGCCATATGAGCCTGTCTACCAGCTGCCTGTGCTCCCCTTCCAAGGGCCGCTGTGGAGGAAGGCTGGATGCTGGATTTAGGAAGCATCCAGGAGGTGTTACTGCTCTTGACACCAGAGTTCCAGGAGCTGAAGGAGCAAATGACTGTCTCACTCCTTGTGTCTTATTTCCAGTTTCAGACAAAACCTTGTCTCGTGTTATCAAAACGAGAGGCAATCACTTGCAGGTGGCAAGTGACCAGGGGCACAAACACATCTGTTTGGAAGTTGTTTTAATGGCCAGTTGGTGCCCCGGATTCCTCTTATCTCTGATCACCATCATCCTGCCAGGCCTCATTGGCACCTCTGGACCCTGCTTGGCTCTGTGGCTCCAAAACAAACCAGAGCAGCCGATGAGCCTGGGGCAGCGGGTGGCCCAAAGTGGTGGGAAAAGCAGGTGACCACCCCCTACTGGAGAGGACTCTGATGTTCACACACATTCAGCTTACTAAGACTTCCCTCTCCCAGCTTGGCAGAGTCTTTGGGCCTTTCCCAGATGCAAATCCCTGGAAGGTCCTCTCCATCCAGGAGATGACCACGAACATGAAAAGAGATGGAGATGTCAAATAGTCATGTGAAAAGCAAGAGAAAGGCTCTGTATTTTACTAGGTCCAAGTCATGGAATTGAAGCTGGCCCTATGTTTTTAATCAAGGAAGTTTTCTGAAATTCAAAGGACAGGTGACCAGGTGCAATAGCTCACACCTTAACACTGAGTGCACTGAGCACTTTGGGAGGCCGAGGTGGGAGGATCACTTGAGCCCAGGAGTTCGAAACCAGCCTGGGCAACAAAGTGAGACCCATCCCCCACCGTCTCTATAAAAAATTTTTAAAAATTAGCCTGGCATGGTGGTGCATGCCTATAGTCCCAGCAACTTGGGTGGCTGAGACAGAAGGATTGCCTGAGTCCAGGAAGTCGAGGCTGCAGTGAGCTGTGATGGTGCCACTGTAGTCCAGCCTAGTAGACAGAATGAGACCCCAACTAAAAGAAAAAAAAAAAAAGGAAAGGCAAATAAACTCAATGCCTCTCCTGAAACAGGTGCATTCCGAGTCACTACTCAGTTCTGGAGAAGCCAACCATTGGTGCGAGCTTAGAGTTAACTAGCTGCCTCAGTGTGTTCTCAGGTGGGCCTGCTGGACACTGATTACTCTGGTGTCTGCCACTGGCTTTAACCAGTAACCACCTCGCAAATCCCTCCTGAGGATGGCAGGCCAATTTGCTGGGCTCCCAGAGGATCCCTGAAAACCAGCTCAAAGCCACAGCCCCAGCTGCCTGACTCTTTGTGGGTTGCACAGAAGCCACCTTGAAAGACCCAAGTGACTGGGCCCAGCTTGACACTTCCAACAGTTGGGGCCCAGGGTGTCAGGTTCCAGGAATGGATGTTGACACGGTGTCTGCCAGTGATAATCCCTAAGGCCAACTCACACTCTCATGGCGACTAAGGCAGCATTGCCCGTGAGGGACAAGTGAAGGAAATTCGATGGAGACTGAGAGAGGGACCCGTCAAAGAGCCTGGAAGCTTCCGGGAATGGGGGGAGGGGGAGGCAGGGCTTTCCCTGTTTCCTACACAACTCCCTGGAGTCTGGGACAGTGAAGGCTGCCTGTCCTGTCCTCCCCTCAAGGCCTGTCCTGTTCATCATGCGCTCAGTGCTAAGGGGAAAGAATGATTTTTAAAAGAGGGGTTGAATAGTGTCCCCCCCCCAAATTCATTTCTACCTGGGAACCTCAGAATGTGATCTTATTTGAAGATAAGATCTCTGCAGATGTAGCTAAAATAAGATGAGGTCATTCTGGATTAGAATGGACCCTAAATCCAATGACCACTGTCCATATGAGAAGGCCACATACAAGAAGACACACAGGCAGGGTGTGGGGGCTCACGCCTGTAATCCCAACACTTTGGGAGGCTGAGACAAGGGGATTGCCTGAGCCCATGGGTTTGAGACCCATGGGCAACATGGCGAGACCTCGTCTCGACAATTAAAAAAAGAAAAAAATTAGCCCAGCATGGTGACGTGCACCTGTAGTTCCAGGTACTTGAGAAGCTAGGAGAAAAGCAAGGGTGTTTGTTCTCAGGTGGGCCTGTTGGATTGGTTACGGTGTGACTTTAACCTGTAGTCACCTCACAAATTGCTTTATCCTTGGAGCCACCCGAAGAATGAACCCCGCTGACACCTTGATTTTAGACTTCTGACTTCCAGGACTATGAGAAAATTAATTTATGTTGTTTGAAGCCACTTGAGGCTGGTCCTTTGCTACAGCAGCCCTAGGAAACTGATGGAAGGAAGGAAGGGAGGAAGGAAAGACGGAAAACAGAAAGGAGGGAGGAAAAAAAGAAAGGAAGGAAGGAAATATTTTTGAGAACCTATTATATGTTGGACGCCACATTTAATATTTTCATATATATTATCTCATTTAATCCTCAAAACAACTGCGAGGGGTAGATATTCTTATTTGACCAATAAGAAAACTATGACTGTTTAAGTAATTTGTCCTAGGTCATTAAACTAGAAAGAAGTAGCCAAGTGCAATGGCTCGTGCCTGTAATCCCAGCACCTTGGGAGGCGGAGGTAAGAAGATTGCCTGAGCCCAAGGGTTTAAGACCAGCCTGGGCAACTTGGCAAGACCTCCTCTCCACAATAAATAAAAACTAACCAGGTATGGTGGAGTGTGCCTGTGGTTCCAGCTACTTGGAAGGCTGAGGCAGAAGGATTACCTGAGCCCAGGAGGTCGAGGCTGTGATAGTTGCGACCATATCACGACACTCCAACATGGGCAACAGAGTGAGACTTCAACTAAAAAAAACAAACAGCAAAAACAAACTGGAAAGAAGCATTGTCCTATGTCTCTTCCCTGCAGGGTCTGGGGAGTGAGCAGGTTAATAAGATCAATTCCCTTGCTAATGCATCCATGGAAGAAATCATCCTGGAAATATATGTGCATTGCAAGTGGGGCCATCTACATGTGGTCACCCCACTATGACCTTGTCAGTCGCATTTTCACATCTGAGCAGATGGAAAAATGAGCCATGGCAGAGAAGAGGGAGTAAAGGGCCTTCAGAAGCACCCTGCAATGCACACCATGTCTATTTTCAGGTAAGCACATGTGTGGTTGGTACAGGGACGTTCTCAAAGTTGTTCCTCCTGATACCTAGAGGTAGTCAGGGCAAACCATTTTCAAAGGTATTGCAACCCCTGTAAAGCCAGCATTAAGGCCAAACATGATGGTGGTGGTGCTCATAATTTTTATCTATAAAAGTTAAGGTTACTCAAATGGAAAGTGTCACACATGAGACCTGTACTTGATTAAGCAGTGTCCTCAAAAATTCATGTCTACCAGTAACTTGTGAATGTGACGTTACTTGGAAATTAGGACTTTGCAGATGTAATCAAGTTAGAATGAGGTCATTTAGGGTAGACTATAAATCCAGTATGCTTGGTGTCCTTATGAAAAGAGGGTGTGAAGCCGGGCTCGGTGGCTCAGCCTGTAATCCCGCGCCTTTGGGAGGCTGAGGTGAGTGGATTGCCTGAGCCCGCGGGTTCGAGACCCGCCTGGGCAGCGAGATCTCATCTCTACAATAAATCAAAAAATCAGCCGGGTGTGGTAGCGCATGTCTGTAATTCCGGCTAGTCGGAAGGCTGAGGCGGAAGGATCACCCGAGCCCAGCAGGCGAGGCTGCGGTGGCTGGGAGCGGCCACTGCACTCCAGTCTGGGTGACCGAGTGAAAGTCCAACTCAAAAAAAAAAAAAAGAAAAGAAAAAGAAAAGAGGGTGTGGTTGGGTGAGATGGCTCACACCTGTAATCCCAGCACTTTGAAACACTAAGGTGAAAGGGTCACTTGAGGCCAGGAGTTCGAGACCATCCTGGACAACATAGAGTGACCATATCTCTACAGAAAAAAAAAATTAAAGAGAAAAATGTAGACACAGAGACAGACACAGAGAGAAGATGACCATGCAAAGGTGGAGGCAGATATTGGAGTTATGCTATCTCAAGCCAAGAAATACTTCGGGCCACCAGAAGTTGGAAGAGGAAAGGAAAGATTCTTCCCAAGGGCCTCCAGAGAGAGCCTCCCCCTGCCAGCAACTAGATTTTGGACCCCTTGTCCCCTGAACCATGAGTGAGCAAATTTCTGTTGTTTTAAACCAGGCATTTTATAATACAGTTGATAGTCATAATTCAAGGATTCCATATTTGCAAATTTATTCACTTACTAAAACTCACCTTTAGCCCCCAAATCAATGCTCACAGAGCTGTCAAAGTCATTTCCAGACAGAGACAGTAGTGAAAAACTTGCATCACCTAACATGAATGTTTCTAGCCAATACAGGACAAGGCAATACTCTACTTTCTTGTTTTAGTTCTAATCCTACAAATAAGCATCCTTGTTGCAGTCTATTGAGTGACATGTTTTTCACATTGTTGTGCTTTTTTGTTGGTAATTTTGCTATTTAAAATGGCCCTCGGCTAGGAGCGGTGTGTCAGTCTGTAATCCCAGCACTTTGGGAAACTGAGGTGAGAGGATTGCCTGAGTCCAGGGGTTTGAGACCAGCCTGGGCAACTTGGTGAGACTACACCTCTACCATAAATCAAAAAATTAGCCAGGTGTGGTGGTGCTTGCCTGTAGTTCCAGCTACTTGGAAGGCTGAGGTGGAAGGGTCACCTGAGCCCCTCAGGTCAAGGCTGTGGTGGCTGTGAGCATGCCATTGCACTCCAGCCTGGGCAACAGAGTGAGACTCCAACTCAAAAAATAAACTAAAATAAAATGGCCGTCAAGTTTGGTGCTGAAGTGCTGCTCAGTGTTCCCAAGCACAAAAAGGCTGTGACTTACAGAGAAAATATATATGTTAGGTTAGCTTCATTCAGGCATGAGTTATGGTACTGTTGGCCATGAGTTCAATGTTAATAAATCAAATATATATATAATTTTTAAGCTTATTTTTACTTTAAATTTTATTTATTTATTTTTTAGTCAGGGTTTCACTCTGCCACCCAGGTAGGAATATAGTGGCACAATCATAGCTCACTGAAGCCCAGACCTCCTAGGCTCATGCAATCCTTCTCCTGAGTAGCTGGGACTACAGGCGCATGCCACCACACCAAGCTAATTTTTTAATCTTTTGTAGAGATGAGGTCTTACTATGTTGCCCAGGTTGGTCTCAAACTCCTGGGCTCAAGCAGTCCTTCCACCTCAGCTTCCCAAAAGGCTGGGATACAGGCATGAGCCACCACGCCCAGTCAACAATATGTATTCAATAAGGCGTCTTTAAACAGAAGTACACATCAAGCCAGGTTATGCATTGATTGATTGACAAAAATATTGTGACTAGAGACTCACGAACTTAACCCTGTATTTCTTCAGATGCAATGGTTCAGTATTCACCAATTCAGTGATTTCAGCAGGTTTACAGAACAAAGCTGCTGTGAATCATGGCTGTATTTCGTCACAGCTGCCCTAAGAAACCCAAACAAGTCCTTTCATGCTTACCCAGAACTTTGCAGGCCTCTTGGATGAGCTTGGTGGTGATGATGTCATCATACACTGTGTAAGTCATGAAGGCATCTTGTACCTCTGCAGAAGTTCTGGAAGAAAAACCAAGATGCAGTGAACACCCATCTATTGGAGTTTTGCCCCAGGAATATATCCACTGACTCAGCAAGATATAACACAGCAAGAACACTCCTGATCATAAAGGATGTGGGACATTAGAGTGCCTTCCCAGGACCCTAGTTTGGGCCCAGGGCTTCCTTCTCAAGTACCCAGACTAGGCCATGCATTTCCTCAACTTATATAAAGATTATTGGTCTCACCCTCTAGACTGGGCCCTTTGAGCATTGTTAAGAACTCAATAAACACAGGGTAGTGAACTTGTAACTCAGGGGTCATAGAGCCTCTTTCTCTGAATGGAAGAGCAGCTGCTTGAGTTTCTCACTGTGTGACCGTGCAGTTGACTGTGTTATAGGAGTTATTGACAGACTTGCCAGCAGCTAACCAAACCTGCTGAAGAGAGGCTTAGCCTGGGAGTCAGAAGACTTGCACTCTTGGCCACACCCTCATGTTGAATCTCTAAACTGTACTTGGGAATTCAGTCAACAAATGGGAAAGGAGAAGGAGCCTGGTCAGGAAATGCTTCTTTGAGAAAGGGAGGTCTAACTGAAACTAAAGGATGAGCAGGCAAAGAGTCTTCTGGCCAGGGAGGACAGGCTCCCAGGCAGCAGAAAGCACGTTCAGGGAACAGAGAGGAGTCAGAGCCCTTGAGCTTATCCCAGAACTACAGAATCTTGGAACTGCATGAGGTGTGGAATTTCCTAATTGTCCAGTTTCCCACCCTGCACTAGCTCTGACTGCTGGCCTTCCTGTTTCTTTTTAAACGCTTCCAATGACAAGAAGCTCATTCCTTTGCAAGCAACACATTCCATCTACAGACTGCTCTCTTTGAGAGACAGTTATTTCTCTTATGTTGAATTGAAATCTACTTCTGGGCTCTCATAATATCTTCTATGTATTGAGCATCTGGCCCAAGAAATGACAAATTATTCTTTATCATCCCTTTTACTGTGAAGAAAGCTGATGCTCAGAAAGATTAAGTGTCTTTCCAGGGTCACCCAGGGACAAGAGAAGGATCTGGGCTCTGGGCTCCAAAGCCTGCATCCCTCCTGCTCAGATTTACTCATTGGCCTTCGTTCTGCCCTGTTGGAAGATGCAGGCAGGGCTGGTCCCTCCTCCAGCTACCTAACTTTCCAATATTTAAAAATCCTTATTCATTTCTAAATATTCCTTTCTGGGCTAACCACCTCTTTATCTTCCTGGCCTTCATCTTTTTCACTGTAAAATGGGGTAATTACTATTCCTGTCCTGCCTATCTGACAGGAGTATTGATAAGGATAAAATAGGATAACAGAAGTAAAAGAACTTGGAGAAAACAAAAATCACCATACAGATCCAAAAAAGAGCAGTGATGAGAACAGGGAGGTGGCTGGTGGGCTGGGAGACAACGGGTTGGGGGTTTAGGAGACCCTAGCTCCAGGCCCATCCCTGACACAAATTCGCTCTGAGGAAAAATCATCTTCCCTCTCTGGGCATGGATTTCTTTTATCTGTAACATAAGGGTGTTGGTGGGCAAGATGAGTGTTCCTCAACGGTCTTTTAACCCACCCTTCCCTCTCCAATACACACACATCCACTGGGGACTCTCAGACAGCCCTGTGGGGTCCTTGTGCCTACAGTTGAGAATCCTGGGCTAGAAGACCTCTGAGTTTCCCTCCACTTCTAAGATTGCCGTGTGGGTCCATGTCTACACGATGGTTTCCAAGCATCATTGAATGCGGCTGTTCAGAAAAGCAGCTGTGGGACCCAAGAGGATGGGGAGTGCTGTCCATCATATCATTCCCTGAGTGAGGTGCTCTCTGCCATGTTGGAGCTGACTCCTACAAGCCTTTCAGGGGCCTGTGAGTCTCTGTGAAAACACGCACCCTCCCTCTGTGCCCATAAGCAAAATAGACACACAATGGGCAAGACCCCAGTTGAAACCTGGCATGTTGTCATAATGTGTTCAGATCCCAGACATGATTACACAATCTCCAGGACCTTCAGAAAGGTAATAAATTCTGTAGCACTCCCCTGTCCTCCAAGGGTACCACACATTCCCCCCTGCCTGGGTCTGGCAGCCTGCTCTTTCCTGTAGGCTGAACTGATGATATTTTAGCATCAAGTGTTTATTTAGGATTGTATATATGTTGCACGTCACTGGGATGCCAGACATGCCCAGACTGTGATGATTACACAGGGATTTTCAGCCTTGTTTATTGATCTCCATGATCTTACATAGAACGTTACCCACAGAGTCAGTACACACTGGCATATTTATAGTCATTCAAGTTGCTTTAGCAAAACAATATGTTCACCCAATAATTTAAAAAAATAAATAAATAAACCAATTGATATCTTCCAATGAGATGGTAGAGCCTCTGATAAGAGGATGAGAAGGAGACAAAAATGACTATCAAATACTATTTTGAAGAGATGGGGAATTGGAAACGCAACAGATATGGGAAATGAAGTTCAGAGTTGGATGTTTCCAGCTCAGCCAAAGAGAAATACGTGCCATGTAACATGAACAGCATTAGCCACAAAGATGTGCATAAGACATAGATGCAGGAGACTGATAAACCAATGTTTGATCAGTCATTCAATGTGTGTTCTGCTTTAGTTACTTCCAGTAATATCCAAACTACCTGGGCTAGAAATCAAGTCCAGACTGCCCGTACCAAAATAATTTGAGGAGCAAAATAAATATGAAGATTTCTGAGTCCCAGGAGGCAGTGTCTGAAAAATCTATATATTTTTAACCACTTGCCTCAGACGACACTCCGGGTTTGGAAACCACTGCACAGAAACACTTTCTAGGATTTAGTCTGGCAAAGCAACAGACTACAAATGATGGATCTTACATTATCCAGCCTTACTAAACTGATGTAATTGTTGCTCCGATCCAGAGCGAGCTATAAAGCTCACAGGAAAAATAATAGCACTCTGTAGCAAGTTTTAGGCCAAGAAAATGGGATCAACTTAAGCCCTAGGAAATTGTTTCTTCAACAGCTCTCTTGCCTGTCACTGTGTGAATCAAGGTGAAGTTGGGAGAGGGAGGCGTGGAGAGGTTTCACCTGGTGTCACGACCATCTGGAATGTAGATAAAGCACCAGCCTGTCTTTCTAGCAGGTCCTCCAGTTCCCACAGCTTTCCTGATAAAGTCCAGACTTGTTAAGTCAACACACCCAGCCTCTGTGACCTAGCCCCCCAATCCCTCCCTCACCTTTGGCTATCCCGCCACCCCTATCCCTACCACCCCCAACCTACTCACCCCCCCCAACACACACTCACACACTCATCCAGCTACTCACAGTTCTGTCCTCCCTGCCTTCCCACAGGCTCTGTCTCCACCAGAAACCTCTCACGTCCTCTGCTCTGGCTAACTGAATTCTTCCTTCCCAAATCAGCTTAAGAATCACTGACTCTGGTCACTTCCAGCATGGAGATTCAAGAGTCCCTCCTCTGAGTGCACTTGGTTCCCTGTATCTCCTCCCATCTTAGTGCTGACTGCATGTGTGATCGCTTTACCTGTCTGTCTGCTTCCTAGATTATCAAGTAAAAAGATCGGGAAAATGTTATCTGATCTAATATCCTCAATACCTACCTTGTACCTGATACACAATAGGAGCTTGATAAATGCTTATAAGAGAATTTAGGTGAGAGACCTAACTTGACAGAGGCTCACAGCTCTCTGTGCTTGAGTCAGGAAGAGACCCGTGGGTTAACCAGGCTATACCACAATCCAGCTAGATAATTTGGGACAAGTCCTACTGTGCCTTCATTTCTTCATTTGTACAATGATCGTACTGGATTAGGTCAAGGGTTCCATGGAGATTTTGATGTTCAATCCTCCTCTTCCCTCTCCTAGCCACCCTAGCCACCGGTGATGTGTCCCTGTGTACCTGTATCCCTATGTACCTGTGATTCACATAAAAATGCATCTTTTGAACATTTTGTGTAACAAAATGGGAAATACGCACATAAAGTACTTTTGCTGGATACAAAAGTGTTGATCGTCACCTCCAGGAAAAGTGCTTATAAGATTGAGTTATGAGCTGAATTAGTCACTTTTTTCATGGAATATCATTTCAACTTGAAAGAACCATGAACAGAAGAACTATGGCTACTCAGACTTGGATATTTGGCAGATATTTCTTTAAAAAATAGCAAAGTTAGCTTGTCACTTCCAGGAAAATAACTGGCAGAATGTGTTGCCAATGATAAAATTCAAGATGCAAGAATTTGGGGGGGGACAAAGCCTTGCATCTGCCGCCGTGAGCTTATTAGCTTTTCAGCTCTTGCAGGCTTTCTGCTAAGACTGTGGTGATATTGACAAATGCGATTTTGATATTGTATAATGAAACATGTCAACATTCGTAAGATCAGCATAACTCGGTGAGCTAGTAGTTTCCACATAACTAATGCATGCTGGTACAAAATTATGCTAAATGATTTATTTCAAAGTATGACAGACCAAGAGATTTTAATATAACGGAGGGGAAGAAGGTCACTGATGCAGTTTCAGATTCAGCATTGTAACTGACCTTTGAGAAACCACCTCTAGTTGAGCTTTTATGAGATTTAAAAGAATAGCCATGATTATCTGAAAAGGGTATTAAAGGTCTTCCTTTTTCCATATTTTCTTCATACATCTAGACCAAAACCACATCAAAAAAGACAGAGTGCTAAAGACAGAATGCTCATACCTTCCATTAAGTCAGACATTAAAGAGATTTTCAAAAATGTAAAATGTCACTCTTCCCATTAACATCTTTATGTGGATAATGTAGTTATTTATCATAAAAATACATAACCTATGCTAACATAATAGGTTTATTATCATTATTTTTTGATAATAAATATTTTGAAAATTTCTCAGTTTCAGTCAGCCATGCTAAAGAAATATTCATTCTACTCTCTTTATAGAAAGTGATATAATAAAATCATGGTCCTATAAACGGACAAACTAATTGCAGCTAAAGATGCAGGGAAGCATATTATAAAAACAGTTTTGTTAATTAATGATAGCAATAACAAAAACAGGTTATCTGTTGAGATTCTGATGTTTATGTTATCTGTCAGCTTCAACATTTTTCCACCCTCATTCTAAATAAGTACTCACTTTTGTAGCTAAATTTTTATTTGTAATGTTATATTCTTTTTAAAGGAGGCTCTTCACATTATATAAGCTCCAGATCTTAGGATACCTGTTTCTACTCTTGCTGAATTTATCCTCCATATATTCCCACTAAACAAAAATACTTCTCAAGATTTACCTTCGATGGTTTTTATTAGAAAAACCACATTTCTACTTTATAGGTAATATTACAATATCAACCACCTTTTTAGGATTTCCCATGCCCTTGGATATTCTCACATGATCTTTTGGAGGCTGGGTTCTCCAGTTGAAAGGTCCCAACCAAACTGACTTCTAAGGGCTTCGCTGGTTCTGAGGGCCTATGGTTTTGGGCAACCAGGTGAATCCACAAACACATTCATGGCCAAGAACAAGGCAGAAGTGAGGAGACAAGCAACATTTTAGGTTCAAAATTAAAAATAAAAATCTGCTTTCAGCTATTTTTTTTTTCTATAGAGATGAGGTCTCGTTTTGTTGTCCAGACTGGCCTCAAACTCTAGGGCTCAAGTGATCCTCACGCCTCAGCCTCCCAAAATATTAGGATTACATGCATGAGCCACTGCGCCTGGACTCAGCTACGTTTTTTTTGTTTTGTTTTTTTTTTGAGTAAGAGTCTCACTCTGTCACCCAGGCTGGAGGACAGTGGCATGCTCACGGCTACCACAACGTTGACCTGCTGAGCTCAGGCGATCCTTCCACCTCAGCCTTCCAAGTAGCTGGACCTACAGGCGTGTGCCACCACGCCTAGTTATTTTTTCTTGATTTATTTAGAGATGAGGTCTGGCCAAGTTGCCCAGGCTGATCTTGAACCCGTTGGCTCAGGCAATCCTCTCACCTTGGCCTCCCGAAGTACTGGAATTATAGGCGTGAGCCACCATGCCTGGCCAACTCAGCTACTTTTAAACTAGACTTTATTTATGGGAAAAGTAGATAATATGAAGGGAAAGGAGGACTTATAGTCTCTAAGGAAGGGATAAAAGGCCCGGTGGGCTGATGGGACAGAGGAGGCAAAGCAGGAAAGGGGATGAGTGGAAACCATTCTGTTTTTTTCTGGCTCAAATGGTTTCACGATAGACTGTCCTTGAAAGTATGGTTGCTTGCCAGGCATGGTGGCCCATGCCTGTAATCCCAGCACTTTGGGAGGTGGAGGCAAGAGGATTACCTGAGCTTAGGGGTTCGAGACCAGCCTGAACAACATGGCAAAACCTCGTCTCTACAATAAGTCAAAATAATAACCAGGCACAGTGGTGTACACCTGTGGTTCAGCTACCTGGATGGCCGAGGTGGAAGGATCACCTGAGCCCAGCAGGTCGAGGCTACAGTGGCTGTAAGTGTGCCACTACACTCTAGCCTGGGCAACAGAGTAAGACTCCAATTCAAAAAGAAAGAAAGTATGGTAATTCATCAAGATGTCATAATGTTAGCCACATTTCGCATTTCCTGTTTGGCAAGAACAAAAATTCCAAGAATGCATAGGCATTTTTTAATGTCATTCAGCTCTTAAAGATTCTGGTGAATGAACCCTCTCCCCAAAAAATAGATGCAGACACATGGACACAACATTTAATAGGGAATTTCAGAGGATTCTCAGAACCCCTCAAGCCTGTCTAGGAATCTTTGTCGAAGAACCCGTGACACGGAAAGAAGCCATGTGATCCCCA